>NC_081566.1:20142225-20239212 GCF_022355385.1 Mustela nigripes
TGTTAGAACGCACACCGCCTCGTCCTCCGAGTTGCCCTTCCCGGACCTCATTCTCATCCCCGTCTGGCTCGCCCTCAGTCCCGCGTGGAGCACCTCGCAGGGGCAGGGTTGGTCCACGTGCCGGGAGTGCAGCTGGGAACAAAGCAAAAGGGGTCCCCAGTCTCACAGAACATCTGTTCTCAGAGGGGGCTGTAGCCCTAACCCAGTAAAGAGACAGCTGTCTGCGATAATCTCTGATGCTGGTGAGGGCTGTCCGGTCAGTAACTAGGTGGTGGAACTGCCCAGTTAGGCTGGGGGTGGGGGGAGGCTGCTTGAGAAGATCCCTCTGAGGACTTGACCTTGGAGTTGAGACGTGAAGGGTAAGAGGCCAACCACGAGGGATCTTCAACAGCTCGGGGAGAAGAGCAACTCTGGCGAAAGAGAAGTCCTGTGGGAGTGGGGTGTTGGGAAGGGCCGGGGCAATCCTCCTGGAATTTTTGTTCAGAAGATTAAAATGCTAAAATGTTTCACTCGTTCTGGAAGGAACCTCTCTATCTCTCTTCTTCCCTCCTTCCCGCCCCACATTTCAACAACTGTTCATTTCACGAAAGAAAATCATTCTGGGAGGACAAAAAGGGGTTTGATCTCAGGATCAGGCCCACTCCAAAATGAACTCAGAAAAGTGACCCGAGCCCCAGAATCAAGCAAACAATGAGTAAGGAAATCATTGTCTAGTCAGAAGTTCCCGCCTAGGCCTGCTCTTGCTCCTGGATCCTATCTCAGCAAAGAGCCTTCTTTATTTCTCCCTGATGTCACACCCTCCAGGTTGGGGGGAGGGAGGTAGCTGCCCCTGCAGCATGCAGGTGGGCTGGATGGTGGGACAGGTCAGGTCGTTGACGTTCATGGTGGGCAGAGTGCAAAGGAACTTAATGTTTGATCTGCAGCCATAACCCCACTCGATGGACTTTTCCCAGTGCGGAGAAAAAAGGCCAAAGAGGTCACATTCTCCGGGCTCTCAAAAATCAACTTCTCTTCTCATTCCTAAGGAATGCAGGATCGAACTTATCTCAATTCCAAACTCCGTGTTGCCTTAGGAGTCCTGAGCAGGTGTCGTTCTGAGAAGAAAACTCATTTGCCCCTTGTATTTCCCTTTGAGGAATCTGAGAGCCAGAAGGGGCCTTGACGCTTGTCCGGGTTCCACAGAAAGGTCCCTCGGTTCTCCTTCCATGTCAGCTTGGATGACTTTGTGCCAGCAGAGCAGAGTGTCCCCTCCCACTGTGCTGTCCCTCCAGTGTCCTAGTGTGGTGGTCCCTGATGTGTTTCCTCTTCACCGTGCACAAAGAAAAGGATCAGCTTGGCAAGGCATGTTGGGGTTAATTTACAAGGTTGCTCAAAGCCAGAGGGGGCCTGGGTTGGGGGGATGTTCAGAACAAAGGAGATGCTAGCTTGGCACCCATCGAATCCATTGGTGGCCCCCTAGTTAGGATGCTGAGAGACTGGACCCCTTTATTAGATCGTGTGCCCCTTGAGAGGAGGGGCTGTGTTAGGTCATTCTTGAGTAGTTTTTGAACAGTTCTTTACAACTGGTGGAGGGCCCATGACTATGGTTGGCTTAAAAGCAACAAGGATATCTGCTGGAAAAATCACTACACAGAATTCTTTCTAAGCTTCTGGAAAACTAAAGACACATCATTGGGCTGCCTGGAATCCCAACACTCAGGTTTGCTCCAGCTGAACCACTGGTTGGCTGGTTATGTCTTGAGGCCATGGTTTCCTCATCTGTACAGTGAGAACAGAGATATTATCTAGTGCGGAACAGAGTCCAGACCCTGCCCCAGAGCTGGCTGGCTCCAAAGCCCTTCCTCTAAGTCACTCCGTCAGAATTCCCCCATAGAAGTCTTTTGTTGACATAACCACATTCATAAGATACTAGAGAAGTCCCGAGGTTCCTTTTTTTTTTCTTTAGTAAAAAATTCTGTGGTTTAGTTCAAATGGATATTGGCCAACAATGCCTAGATTTGTAAAGCACTTGTGTTCTATCGTTCAACATACATTACTGGGCATTATCTTGTGTTTTGGAGTTAGAAAGATGGCCCAAATAAAGATGGTATGAAAAGGCAGGCTGAAGAGTGAGTCTGGGGATTTCTTAAGGTTTTTGTGGTTGTCAACGTAGCACAAATTAAAATGAAGTAAGAATTCAGCTTGGTGGGGCACCTGGGTGGCACAGTCATTAAGTGCCTGCCTTCGGCTCAGGTCATGATCCCAGGGTCGTGGGATCAAGCCCCACACTGGGCTCCCTGCTCAGCAGGAAACCTGCTTCTCCCTTTCCCTCTGCCCCTGCTTGTGTTCCCTCTGTCGCGTGTGTTTCTGTCAGTTAAATAAATAAATAAAATCTTTAAAAAAAAAAATCAACTTGGTGATAAATAAATTTCTTTAAATAAATGGAACCCCCAAGAATTACTGTTAGACTTGTTTCCTGCTTTGAACTTTTGAGTTCTGACAGGGCTGAGTGTCATGAGATCGAGGATCCCCTGAGTTAGATATTAAAGTGGTTGTTGACTG
This sequence comes from Mustela nigripes, assembly GCF_022355385.1. Classification (NCBI taxonomy): domain Eukaryota; kingdom Metazoa; phylum Chordata; class Mammalia; order Carnivora; family Mustelidae; genus Mustela; species Mustela nigripes. The sequence goes on from NC_081566.1 coordinate 20,144,767, forward strand.
AGGACATCAGGAAGTGACACCTGATTTTTCCACAAGAGATATTGATTGCTTTGGTAAAAATTAGCATGACTGAGACTTGCTTTAAGATGAATAGCACCAGAAAAATGTCGGTGAATTAATTTTCTTTTTTTTTTTTAACAGTAGAGAAAACTGTCTAAATATTTGCCTGGAGGAAATCTGATGATTTTCAAAACTTCTTCGAAAGCAGTTTACTAAGCAGTTGAATAAACATATTCCAATGTTACTACGTTTGGAAAAACATCTCTGATATTTTCAATTCCTAATATGAAAATCAAGTATATCATAGAAAGAGGGGGGAAGAGGAGAAGGAGAAAGGAGTGTTTTGTGGTTTGTGAAGTGTGTGTCACTTAAAAAGCATGTATTAAGTTACGCATGAAGCGTTCATGGTAAAATAAATTATTAGGAGACCTGATTTACCCTTCCCGATTAAAGGGATCCAGCTGAGAGACCTGCCAGAGTCTACATTTTCCAAGAAAATCAAGTCCTAGAAAGTCCTTGCATTTCCTTTTGAGTATTGGTGCCAGAAATACATCAAAAATACAGGGCGGGGGGTGGGGGAGGGATTCTTACCAAGTGCTCCCTATAATTTGAACTGAAGTCGTCTGTATGTTTTTTGGTAGAACCCAATGTCCTAGGTAAACTGCAATTCTTCCCTTTGGAAAGGGATGAGGGGGCAATTACCTCCTTAAAATTCTAAGTTTTCTGATAAAAGAAAGCTTCATCTTTTGGTTAGTGGAAACTTCCATTCCCAGGAAGCGTATGCATTTTTACCTCCGCGCGGTTTCCTCTTGGTTTTGTGATTGAGTTATTTTTAGTGAGTTACCATGTTTCTCCTCATTCCCTCTTCAACTGTGCTGTATCTTCTACTTCTCTTTCTCCATTTATTAATTCCCCACAGCTCTTTTCTTAAACCTTTCCTACCCTGAGAGGTATTTTAATATATTTTTTTTATGTTTCTCTTAAAAAGAAAAAGGAAAACCTCTGGTTTGTCTAGAAATCAGATACCAGTTCTGCCCTCAAAATCAGATGCTTGATTCCCTGTTAGTATTTTTGTGACTTACAATCGAGTTTGAATTCATTCACCAGTTTCTTAGTTCTTTTATTCTTACTTGACCTAAATGACCCAATTCTAAAATAAGTAGGCAGTAGCCATGTTGTGTGATTATTATGTGCGGTGCTATGCACATTCGTAACTTGATTTAAATCTCACACAACAGGGACGCCTGGGTGGCTCAGTTGGTTAAGCGACTGCCTTCGGCTCAGGTCATGATCCCGGAGTCCCAGGATCGAGTCCCGCATCCGGCTCCCAGCTCCACGGGGAGTCTGCTTCTCCCTCTGACCTTCTCCTCGCTCATGTTCTCTCTCAAATAAATAAATACAGTCTTTTTAAAAAGTAAATAAATCTCACACAACAATCCTCAGATGAGCGGCGTCATCCCCATTTTATTGACAAATAGATAATCTTAACTACTGTGCTTACCCTGCCAGGTAATACTGTCTAATAAATGTTCTGAGCTCACTGGAAATTGATTCGTATGTTTAAAGCTGCTATAAACCCAAGGTAAGATTAATTTTTTTTTGACTCGGTTTAGAAGCATGTCCAAAAAATTGACAATAATGAGAGAAATGCCCATTTGGTGGTGGTTTGTGTCCAGCAGTTATTGGTATTTTTGGCGGCTGGTATTTGTTAGTGATATTATGAGTCCAAGTCAGTGAATGTCACAGTGAAACTTTTGCGTGCTCTCCAGTTATGCTGTGGTCCGTGGTTGGGATAGCCCTGGAGCTGAGTGTACCCGGGATTTTCAGTTCAAATAGAACTTGATTCAAATTCTGACTTCTTCCCTACTCTGGGATGAGCTTGCAAGCTATTCAGCCCTTCTAGCCTCACTGTATTTGTCTGTAAAGTGGGAATACTACTCTCTCCTATGGCTGCGGTGATTAAAAAGGAAAATGTATGTACTTTGCTTAGAGCCTCACACAGAATAGATATTCAACAAAATGGTACTTGTTAATCACAATTGTCATAATCCTGGACTCTCTTGAGTTGAAAAGGATCTTATGGTCAGAGAGACTTAGTGCAGAGATGTGGGCTCTGCCAGCAGTCACCTCAGTCCAGCTGCTTGCCTCTCCGAGTTTCTGTTTCCTCATCTGCCCAACAGAGATAATATGTAACACAGGATTATGATAGAGATTATGTGACATATGACATCTGTGAAGTGTCTACCACCAGTTGACCCTCATAAATGGTGATGACTCTCTCCCTTTGGCTCACAACCTCTAGGGATAGGCCGCTCTAGGGAGCTGGGATTATCAGAGCTTTACTTACAGAGAACATTCGTTTCCCTGTGATGTTTACCAGTCTGACTCCGATCCCGTGATCTGAGTGGCTGAGGAAAGTTATTTTTTGTTCACTAGATCATGATTTTGGTAATATCAAGAGATGGTCAGGACCCTAACCCACTTACTTGATTGTTAAGATTATAAAGTTCCTGTTCTTCTACTGTTGATCTTTATCTCCGTTTTCCTGGATACATTCTGTGCTGAACAAAAATATTTGTGTACATGAGGAAAAAAAGGTTCCGAGTCAAAAGACTGTGGAAGTGTGTCTGTTTACATGAATGTGTGGGTTGGATCGCCCAGTGTTCTGTGTGGCTGTTGCCAGTGTTTCCGAAATGTCATACTGAGATCATCCACATTTTAAATAATTTAATGCTAAGTACGACATTTTAATTTCTTTGATCTCGGCTCCATTCTCTCTCGAACTTCACGTGAAGCCCTCTAGTTTGTCAGTAATAACGATAGGAATATGCTGTTACTAAAATGTGAAATGCGAATGGGAAACAAAGCACATAGATCACTTTACTGCGTGTTCTCTGGAAGGGAGTTCCCCTGGCTTGCAGAACCTTCCTTGAGGTTTAGGTGCAAAATCCCTTAATCATACACTTTGCATTTCTACTCCTTACGTGCAAATTTACTTTATTTCTGTGGGCTGTTCCTGTTCACCCTGCATCAAGAGCTCTGGGTGAGATTATTACACGTAAGATCTTACCTAACCTGTTTTTCAGTGTTTTGGAACTAGGAGTGCAGTAGCTGTTGTGGTGGGAGGAGTTACCAGGTTTTAAAATCCAAAATTCTGTTTGCCACTGGATGCCAGATTTAATATTCCACTGGCTACCAAGTCTATAAATTGGACATTAACTTTCCTCCCTTCTCTCTCAGAGTGACAGACCGTTGTCATGGACACGGATGCCGTGTGGTGGGCTCCTGGAACTCTCAAAGCAAAATATCGTTGATAAACACTCGACCTGTAACGGATGGTTTGCCTACTTGGTATATTGAAGGGCCACTGGGAAAATTCTTCATCTCAGGTTATTCAGCCTGCTAAATTACACGGTTGGTGATTTATTCCTCTGGGGCTCGCATCTCCCCTCCCCAGCACCCATGTTTTCCTGGCATTCGATGATTCCATCACTTCCCTTTCCCTAGCTCCCATTTGCTAGAGCTGCAGAAGGGATAGCAGGGCGAGGTGGGTTCCCCTGGCCTGGAACCCCTGACATGGGGTATCAGGCACAGAAGTCCAAGCAAAGCCTGAAGTTCCACTGTGTGCAGAGCCCCTGTCCTGCCTGGGCTGGAGGTGAGAAGGCCCAGTCCTGAGGCTGCGGAGGGGTGTGGGTAGCATTTTCCATAGCGATCGGAAGCAGACCACAGCCTTTTAGAATGAGTTGATTATTGAACATTCTTTCAGTGAAAGAATCCTTGCTTTTGGGTGAGCACAGCCGGGAGTATTGCTTCCTAAAATGCCTTCTGTTCCCATTTGTTTGACCTGTGTGTCCTTAGGGGGCTCTGCCTCCCAATGTGAACAGTCCTGAAAAGAGCTCCCACGGCCTAGTCATCACAGTCTCTGCAAAGGAGGGCTTGGAAGCTTCTGCCTTGGTCCATTGGTCCTCCCCTTCATCTACTCAAAACAGACCGGGTTTCAAGGGGCCTCCTTACCAGCCGTGAGACCTTGGGGGAAGTCTTGTTACTTTTGAACCTGATCTCCATATGCACAAAGAAATAGATAATCCGGTCCTTCCCGCTCACCTCAAAAGGCTGTTTTCAGGAACATGAGGAAAGGGCTTCATCCCAGCATTCAACAAACACAGGAAAAACGCTATGCGGGGCTTTGTGCCGAGTACCCCGGCGTCACCCGGTCCCCCATGCAGGGAGATGAGGAGAGTGCTTTCCCAGGCAAGATGATTCCTCTCACACGTTGTACCCTCAGTATGTAAACACCTAGTGTGAATACAGTATTTGTCGAATGGTTGTGTGTAGCGTGATTGTGCTGTCATTTTCTATGTGACGCAGTAGGGGACAGTAGCAAGATGGCAGATGAATAATGCTTCACGGGTGTGGATAGACCTCCCAGGAGAGAGACCTCCCACCGTTTTTTGGTGGATGGGTCACTGGTCTTCAGACTGGCATCTGGGAAGTTTTCTTGACTTTTTATTTGTCCATCCATCCTAATGAAATCACCTCATTGATGCATTTATAAAAGCATTAGAAACAGGCTTGTTTTGGGGTACCTAGGTGGCTTAGTCAGTTAAGCATTTGCCTTTGGCTTATGTGGTGATCTCAGGATCCTGGGATGGAGCCCCAGTTAGGCTGCCTGCTCAGCGGGGAGTCTGCTTCTCCCTCTCCCTTTGCCCTTCCCCCCCAGCTTGTGTGCTCTCCTCAAATAAATAAATAAAATCTTTTTTTTTTTTTTTAAGGAATGTTTTTAGAATGTATAATTGTATGATGAAAAACTTATTAATTTGTCTGAGCCCCTTTTTACCTGATCCTATTGCACTCCAAATTAAAACATGCTTTGTTTTTAGACCTGGCGTTTGTTTCCAATGGCAGAGCAATTACAGTGCCCGGGAACACTCAGTGAATTGGAACATACTTACTATAGTTGTTGAAATAGAATTTGCTCTTTTGAGGCAGGGACAGGAGGAAAGTCACAGACAATAAGACAGGTTTTCTGAGAGGGTACGTTGGCGTAATGAATGTGTCCCTCAGGGGGCATCCATTAATGGAGCTTGTGTTTTGTAGAAGGGCATTTTGTCAAATGCAAGTTTTGATCCTTAGAAAAAATGTCATGTGAGGATATGATGGAAATTAACAAGAAGGATATATATAACTTTGGATCTCGCTCTTTATTACCACATTCCTGGAATAATTACATCGATGTTATATTATTGGCTAAATATTTGCTGTGTGAAGTTGAAGGATGTGATTATAGGGGCTCTGTGGTTACAGGGCTGAATAGTTTCCTATGTGGGTGATGTGGTAAGCTCCTTTTTTGTGAATTTTCTTGGGAAGCTTTCTGCTTTGGGATTCCTGTGATAGGGGCCAGTTAGTACCTCTGTGCTATGGAGAGATGCTTGGGGCTGCTTGAAATGGTCCCACAGTGCAATGCTTTATGAGTAAGATCTGCGATTGCTTTTATGTTTTTCTGTTTCTTTTTTCACTGTCCACAGTCTCTCAGGCCAAGCTTTTCCCCATTCTTTCCCCTTACCTTGTTCATGGGCTTCTTTCCCATAACAGATACATACTGACTTATTAACCCCATCTTTTTGTCTCCTGGTGGGAATCCCAGCACCCCATAGGAGGTATTCTTGCCAAAATACTGACCCAGAATCTATTCAAACTTCTATGTCCAGGTACCAATTTATAAGATATAGAAGAATCAGCTGAATGTCAAATATTACTTCAGATATAATCAGAAAACAAAAAACAAAAAACAAAAAAACCACCTCACTTTTATAGAATAAATGCCCAAGGGGGAAAGAAGGGAAGAGAGAAAGAGTCAGTCGTGTAGGGGAACCTGTAGGTCGAAAGACACTAGAAGACTTGTCAGCCAGTGACAACCCATGGACCTGTTTCGGATTCTGCTTTAAACAAATTGAAAACAGTGGAAAATATGAGGCAATGGGTGGGGGGAGGTTGAACATTACTGGATATTTGATGCTTTTCAAGTGTTACGGTTAGTTTTTTAAGATGTGGTCATGCCAGCGTGGTCTTGTATGTTTAGTGTGGTCCTTTTAGAGGTAGATACTGATATTTAGGGATGCCGTGTTACAAAGTGATCATTGTTGAAGTTCAGACATAGGTGAACGCGATCTCCTTGTGTAGCCCAGTACTTTCAGTTCCCAGAAATGATGTTACTAACAGCAATCTGGCCGTTTTGCCTCTCTGTTTACATCAGTGGCTTCCAAGGTCTTAGCCGGGCTGTTGGTTAGGCAGCCCTTGTCTATTCAAGCAGTCTTACTTCCCGACACTTCCTCCTCAGACCTATTTAGGGCATAACATATTTGTCAGATCTCCTAGGCTTTGCTCACTTGTTCACTCTACCTGAAAGTCACCACACCTTACCGCTCCCCTTCCCTCGCCATCTTGCCAACCTGGGAAGTACCACTTTCTCCTTCAAGTCTTCAGGATGGCCCTTCTCTCTGAGGCTCCTGATGGTCTCCCAAATCACATGGGTGCTTCTTCTCAGACGCTCACTCTGCCAGTTGCACATACTGTCACTAAGTATTGGTGTTTTGTAATTGCCTTGCCGGTGTTGATAGAGCCATAAGCTAACCTGTGAATACCTCCATAGCATCTTTTTGAGACTATCTAGCCCCTGCCCAACATGGAGGGAAGGAGCATTTGATAAGTGGTCTCCAGACGCACACCGACCGACCTGGGCCTCCCAAGAGTCTTCCTTTCCTACATGTGGGAGCCACCTCAAGTTCTTTCAAGGAGATAGTGACAGGGAAGCCACAAGGTTTCTTTTTCTCTTGGATCCTATTTCCTGAGGAGTGGAGATGTGTCCTGAGTAGTCAGTGGGAGGGGAAGCTGAGAGACCATTTTCAAGTGCAAGTTTTTCTCTGGGAACTCCCATTATTTCCTTCCCTTTCTAGGTTCTTCTATTCTCTCCCATTTCTTAGTGACCCCTTTTAAAATATGTGAATAAAGGGTTTGAAATAAGACTACCCTCTTCCTAAATTTTCTGCCTAAATCTATGTATTTTTTTAAAATGAATTCAGTGGCTTGAACTTCATTTTTTACTTATTTTATCATATTTTTAAGCAATGAAAATAGAGGCTTAACTAGATTTCTCACTGCCCTGGGGCCACTGAACTCCATATAGATAGTGGACCCATTTTCCCTGGAAAATTATTATTTAAATCTTCTGAGAACAGTTTGAGTCGGAAAAGGCTTCATTAGTGATCTCAACATTATACCAGTCAGAATTAAGATCTCCATCTCGATTCTCTTCGTAAGTCCACAGATTGGTAGCCGTGAGTGTCTATCTAAGTGTGATCAGGTATCTCCATATAGCTTTCCTTCAGTGTTGAGTAACTTCATCCTGCCAGCTCCATGGTGGAGAAGGCAAGAGGGGGTGCTACCCTGAGTCCTGAAAACTAGGGAAGGAAGGTTTACATGGGATTTTGGAAATGACAGAAAAGTCTCCCTGCCTAGCGTGCCCGATAGGGATACAGACAGAACACAAGATGGAAGGAGGTATTTTTATGATAAAATTGGGGTGTCTGGTGCCTTCACTTCCAGGTATAAGAGTCATTTATTTTGAGGATAGCACAGGTTGTAGGTTGCAGTAGGTGGATGGGTTCCTAGTACCATCATGGAGGGGTTGGTGTATGGGCCCTTACAGAGCAGCTCCATGGAGGGTTTGCCACGCACAGTTCAACGGAGCAGTGCCCCTTTGCTGCCTTCACTGGGGTCAGTGAAATGGAGAGCCTGGTCACCACACCGGGCGCAGACCTCTCAGGGCTTCTCCAGGCCCAGAGCCCTTCCAGGCAGGATGCTAATCACTACCCTTTCTTGGACTCCCCTTGCCCCCACTTAGAGCCTGCTAGGTGTCTAACCAGCTAACTTGTGGCACTGAATCAGGGAAGCGGGTCAATGATAGAATATGTTGTCTTCCCAGTACTGTTTACATTTTAATGGACGTCAACCATGCCGTCATACAAAGAATGGAAAATCTGTTGAGTTTTAGGGTGACAGGTAGCCGGAGGTGCCGTTCCCAGTGAAGTACCCACCTTGTAATTTGTGGTATGCCCAAGAGGTGAGCACATGCACACACATGGCCAGATAAAGGTGTCAAAATAAACATATAGCCAAATTGCCAGTTCTTTGCCTTGAACTTTCCTGTCCTTTGCTATGTTCATATCAATATTAAACTTAATTAAATCCTATCTGGATGAAAAGCTTTATAAAGGTTGGGGAGAAAACCTAAATCATTTTTTTGTGCTAATGAGTTCTTTTATTCTTTAAAATCAGAAATGAGGATGGAAAATAAAGAAGTTTCAGATGACCTCTGAATTCACCAGTATAAAAAGTGCTCATTAAAGCTATGATTTTTTAAAAAATGAATCACAGAAAAATAAAGGCCCTGCCTGTTCTTTTTAAAATTTTCTATTTTTCACTAATTTTGGAACACTGGTTCTAATCTCAATCTGCCCATCAATGGTTATAATATTACACTTTGTGCCTCTAAAGAACTCTGTATACGCATACACACATACTTCTTTACATGCTCAAAAACAAGTGGATTAAAAGTTAGCAGAATCCTGCCCTCCCCAAAATGAGTCCTCTTGCACACTGAAGACCTCTTCTGCTCCAAGTTCACAAAAAGGGCATTAGCAAATTAGAAGCATCTGAAAGCTGAAGTTTTTCCATGTTTATAAACTTAATGAGCAAATGTTCCATTGAGTGATTACATTCTTTATAAATAATTGTTTTTAGAAATAAATGTTAATGTTTGTTATTGGAGATGAATAAAAGCATTATTCCCCCAGTGATCTTTTGCTTTCCCTGGGAGGCGAAATATTTTGTGACATTGACATCAGAAGTCAAAGCCAAAGCTAACTACTTAGATGAGATTTACCCCAGGGTGGTGTACAGAGTGCTTCTTAAACCCCACATGGATGTGTGCATTGTAGAAGTGTTTCTGATGAAAGTTTTGGAATGCGTCTTGGAGGGAACTTACTGTTTATTAACAAGATAGAAGGTGTGGTTGGCGGGAATGATGGTATCATCACCATGTCTCTGTGAAGGGCTTGTTCCGTTCAAGATTTTGGTTTCTAGGATTCTCCAAAGCCTGGTGCAGAGCAAAATTCCCCTTTTTTACAAGGGTGTGCGTGAGACCAGCTCTCTTAGCAGCCCAAAGAGAGTTTGAATTTCTCATCTCACTGGTGGGTCACCATTGTAGGTAGGTGGCTAGACACTGTTGTGTTTGTCAGAAACAGAATTAAAGGTTGCCCCCGAAGTAAGGTCTGGGTTCTTCTGCTTGTATCCTAATGGTCATATGTGGCCCATGTACTACCACTGGCCTGACCTGAGTATGGCTACACCCGAGTGTGGCAAAACAAGGTGTAACCATCACTCACATTCACTGTTGCAGATCAGAAGTCCGTAATTTTTTTTTTTTTTAAGATTTAATTTGTGGGGTGCCTGTGTGGCTCAGTGGGTTAAAGCCTCTGCCTTCGGCTCAGCGTCCTGGGATCGAGCCCTGCATCGGGCTCTCTGCTCAGCAGGGAACCTGCTTCCCCTGTCTCTCTGCCTGCTTCTCTGCCTACTTGTGATCTCTGTCTGTCAAATAAATAAATCAAATCTTTAAAAAAAAAAAAAAGACTTTATTTGTTTATCTGAAAGAGAGATTATAAGTGAGGGGGAGGGGTAGAGGGAGAAGCAGATTCCCCACTGAGCATGGAGCCCGAAGTGGGACTCGATCCGAGGACCTTGAGATCATGACCTGAGCTGAAGTCAAACTCTCAACCCACTGAGCCACCCAGGGGCCCCAGAAGGCCATGATTTGTATACCTTTTCATGATATGTCTGTGTGGCTGGTGGCTCAGAATGAATTTCATTTGGCCTTTTGAGCTAATAACAGAGAGAATCTCTCTGAATGACTCGTTACAGTGTCTCAGAGGATTGATGGGCTTGTTTGGGCTACACCTGGCAGGAGCCAAACCTGCATCTTGCTTGCGCATTTCCACAGTCCTGTCCCCTATGAAGCTCTCTTTCTTATGACCCAGCGTAATTTGATGACCAATTTTTAAGGGCTTTAAAAAATTTAGTAGCTTTGTTTCTCCTCTGCTGTTTGTGTGTTATAAGCTTTCCCTGGTCTCATCAGTGGAAACTTTGAGTGAGAAGGAAGCATATATGCCCTGTGCTGGGAGGATTCCTGTGTTGTCGAGCTCACTGGTCTCTGCGTAGCCAGGGTTGCTTTCTTCCTAAATGGTAAACAAGCTGACTGAGGAGAAGCCACAGTCTGTTTCTAGAAAAATCTTGGAGCTGGGAAGTGCACTATGGAATGCCTCTAAGTGGTGAAGACCTCAGGGTCCCTCACTGTGGGAAGAGGCAGCTAGAGCTGCGTTACAGCCAGGCTTATCTTGAAGAATGGTGTCCCCTTCCCTTCTGCAGAGCTTCTCTGAGCAGAGGGGAGAACTCAGGATTTAACCGACGCTGCATCCCGACTGTGGCATCCCTGAAGCCCCAGGTGAATGCAGCATATGGCCTTGGGTGCACGTCGGATAGAAAGCAAGTGCTTCTGGGGCACCTGGGTGGCTCAGTGGGTTAAAGCCTCTGCTTTCAGCTCGGGTCATGATCCCAAGGTCCTGGATCGAGCCCCGAGTCGGGCTTTCTGCTTGGCAGGGAGCCTGCTTCCTCCTCTCTCTCTGCCTGCTGCTCTGCCTACTGTGATCTCTGTCTGTCAAATAAATAAATAAAAACTTTAAAAAAAAAAAAAAGGCAAGTGTTTCTGACTTGGCTTTGCAGTTCTTTCTTTGCCTTCCAGAACATTTTACAGTATTGACAAATGCACAGTTCAGTAACACATTTTTACTGGACCTGCCTTTCTCAGTGAGCTAGTGTTTGATTCCCCTGAAGGAAAGAACCCCGTGTAAATACTGGTCTGGCGGTCAGTGTTCTGTCTTTTCCTTCATTTGCTGAATGTCCTGGTGTTACTGCCCTTTCTTCAGTTCTGAAGCCTTTGTTTGATGCTGCCACCTATGCTAGTTTTTAATCTCTGGAGAAATCTTGGCTCAAACTAGTTTTTTTTTATGAGGTTATTTGTTTGTAACTGTCGTGTTTGACTTGTTCTTCAAGAAATAGCGGTTAGTTTGCGTGTGTGTGAAGCTTGAGGGATTCAGGGACAGGGAGCGCCTGATATTTTATAGCTTTTGTTCGTGTCAGTTAGAGTTTAATGAAAGAAGCTGCTCTCCTGATTTTCCCAGAATGTGCTTTTAAATCGCAATTTTGGAAAGTCAACTCTGAAAGAGAAGAGAGATTATATTTAAATTTTCTTTCCAGCGGCCAGAGAGAGTAACTGAAATTTGTTTCTAAACGTGAGCATAAGAAACAAAACATTGTATGGGGAGAAGGATAACATACATCTTTTTTGAGGGGGCTCTGAGCGCCCTAGGCTAAAACATACACGTTGGTAGCAGATCCAAAAGAGAAACACTTAAAAATACATACAGAGAGTGAATTTCTTTTGCTTTATTTACTTTTGGAAAGACAGTGAGAGGGAAATTTTATATGTCTAAAACTTAATCCTTATCCAGGAATGGAAGCTGGGAATGGAAGGGGGGGGGAGTATTTCAAGTTTTGATATATTTGATACAGTTCATTGTGATATGGTTGAGTAGATTAGAAACCTTTAATTTTATGCGGATAATCTATTATTAGAGTAGGTATAAATAGAATCAGTAATTATAGTCACAGATAATTAGAGGTAAATTTAATAGTAGGTCCAAACAGCAGTGGGCTCATAACCCAGTGGTGAGCAGCGTGTGGAAGAGATTAGGATCTCTCGAAAGGCATCCAGTACCACGCTGTGGTTTCCCTAAATTTTGGTGAATTATAAGCCACTGATCTCCGGCAAATCAAAACTGTTCTCAGACACCTGCATTCTTTGGAGGAATTAGGGAGTAGTAAATATATTTACATATAAGCCATTTTAAATTAGTTAATTGTATCCTTATTGCAAGACGGTCTCGATTCTGAAAGTAGAAATTAGAGTTTAATGAAGTGTGATATGGCCTGTTGGTCTAATATAACTGTCCTTTCATCTGAATTTTTAATTTCTCAAAGCTCCACTGTTAAAAATAGCTGAGATATTTGTAGGTTTGTCCCTAACCTATGACCTGACATTTTAAAAGAACAGATGAGCCCTCTCCAGACTTTCTTTGCCATTGTTTGCAGCTCCGCCTCCAAGGTTGGAAGGAGCCTTCAAGGTCTCATTCAGCCACAGATGCAAAGTGACCTGTTTGTAATCGGACTTGTAAATAAAACCTCTGAGAACAACAGTGCCTCTGAAACTTCTGCCTGCATACTTGTCACTGGGGAATCTTGTTAGAAATGCAGATTCTAGGGCCTGGGATCAAGCCTAAAAATGTGCATTCCTGGAGAGATCCCAGGTGGATCCCAATCCTGTTGATCCCCTATATCATACTTGGAAAAACAAAGTCTTAAAAAGTAGCTGCGAAACAGCCAGTCCCCACCCCCAAATTAGGAACTCTCCTGTTTTACATTCTCCCAGATGGGTATTATGTTGGCCCTAGTATTTTCCCACTCCGGGGGCATCGATGAAAATCAGGCACAATCCCTTTCTGGGATTGCTAATAATAAGATTTATTGTAAAACTCTTTCACAATGACTACTAAAAACTCACGTCTTTCTCGTTCCCATTACATTTCAAGCACCTAGAATGTTCCTGGTGCATGTGGGAATAAAGACCTGTTAAATGAAGTCGTAGTGGGTAAATATATAACACTGAGATTTGGGGACCTTATGAGTACCATTCATTTTGAGTTTTCACCATCAGATTTTTTTTTTTAAGATTTTATTTATTTATTTGACAGAGATCACAAGTAGGCAGAGAGGCAGGCGGAGAGAGAGGAGGAAGCAGGCCCCCCGCTGAACAGAGAGCCCGATGCGGGGCTCAATCCCAGGACCCTGGGATCATGACCTAGGCCGAAGGCAGAGGTTTTAACCCACTGAGCCACCCAGGCACCCCATCACCATCAGATTTTTAACAGCCCCTGGAAACACATCAAAAAGCTACCTAATTCTCTGTAAGTGTAGAGTAGTAGATACACCCCGAACCTGGTTCTTACTTCAGGAGAGTTGTCAGGTGGACGCCTCACCTCTTTTCATGGCTTTCTGCTTAAATTTAACTTCTTCTTTCATGAACCAAATTAGGGAATCTCATCACCATGAACAGCTCCAGGAGGGTATGAAGAGTTTACTTCTGAGACAGAAACTTAGTAATCTTTGGAAAGGTTATGATAGGTTTATATTCATTCACAGTGAGGATATTCCCAATCCTCCTCTTTAGAAACAAGCTATGATAGCACAAGCCCCAGATTTGATATTTTTCCTGTTAAAATTCTCCCAAGTGTCAACTCAAACCCTGCCTTCTGCACACACAGACTTTCTGGAATCCATCCAGGCATTGCTTTTTAACTTGATCTCTGCTTGGTTTTGTGCTGGACAGATCAGTCCGCTTCTCCCACTGCTTTCTCTGACTCGCTCATCCTTTATTCTCCACCGATCACTCTGTTGGAGAGAAATACTTTCATCTCTATATTTTTCTATGTCCAGGTATGCCTCATCTAATGCTGGCCCACAGCAGCAGCAGTTGTTAACTGAAAATGCATGAGTGGTTTGAGCATTTGTGGAGAGAAAGAAGACCAAACCAGGCAGAAGTTATCTGGGGCAGCTTTCTGGAAAAGGTGATGATGATCATTTGTTTGGACATTATCTCCTGCCTTATAATTACAGTAACATTGCCGCCAGTATTTGAGCGTTATAAATAAATGCCCCATAAGAAGAGGGTCTTGCCGCATAAAGCAGCAAACTAGGAAGATATTTGCAGATGTTCTGAACTTAATTCTTACTCAGAGGAAGGAATTCGGGGGAGGGGGGACATGAAAGCAATGAGAATTGTATCTGTCCTCTTGAAAGCTGATATATTCTAGAAATACTTATTGAGCAAAAATGAGTTAACCTGGTTCCCTGCTTTCAAGGAGCTACTGTCTACTGACGTACAGACTGTCCCCAAAGAGACCGTAGGGAGCTCGATTGTGGAGAAGCAAGCACAGTGTTATGAGAACCCAGACGGAAGAGGCACGGATTCCAGCTGAAGTTGGATGGAAGTGGTTTTCACATAGATTCTGTCTCTTGTGCCTTCTGGAGTAGAATTGATCTGCCACAGGCTGTGTGACCTCTCTGTGATCGTTCCCATGAACCTTGTTTTGGGACCTGAGTCGACTGAAAGCTGCTCTCCTGGTACGGCCCAGACTCTTCTGGACTCTCACATCTGCTCACGGTTCTTTTGAGACTCTTTCCTGGGTACCTTGCCCCTGTCAGTGCACTCACCTCCTCCAGGGTCAGGCTGGTGTGTTAGGAGCTGTAACACAGATAAAGGGAAAGTCAGATTGCATCAGTTTTGGGTGTCTGAGGGGGGTTGTTATGGGAGTGAAGCTAGGTAGGAAGCCGTTTTTATCATTTAATAGCATGTGCACTTCCTGACACGAATTCCCTGATTTTATAAGGACAATTGCCTTCTCTTAAGTGTCTACTGAAGTGCCTGGTGTCCCGGCCATTGCTCCGTAGACATTGTTCTGAATGCTCAGAACTCTTCTATGAGGGTAGATGGTGTTTACGTTGGTATCATAGAAGAGGAAACTGAGGTTTAAGGGATGAATGAACTTGTGCTGGTTGCATAGCTGGTGAATAGTAGAGCCTTGTTCTCCCCAGTCTGTCTGACTCCAAAGCCTACGTTCTTTTAACTGCCCCCTTTCTGCCCCTCTAGTGGAGCTGCCTTTATGGAACCTTCGCTGGGGGCTGAGGTCTTTGTAGCCTGGTATAACTGATCCCAGTGGAGGAAGTATTACTGTTCTGTGGTGTGTACAGATTATTCCAGGGGTGTCTGCCCTTTCGTCTTTCTTCTAATATTTGCTTCTCTTCAGGAATTTTGATAGAAGATTGATTGATAAGATTTATAGGGGGAAAAGTTTTGTCGCAATCTCCTAGTCATTCATTCATCTCTGTTGGGTCCCATTGATAGAGGTAATTCTATCAAAGGTTTTCCCATTCCCTGAATAAAAAATGTATGTTTTGTTTTGTTTTGAAAGCCTAGAATCTTAATAACATTTGTATTTACTTAAACATTATTTAACTGCCTTCTATGCATGTTCCGTTGTGCTGTTTGTCATGAAGTACTTTTGTTTCTGCATCTTGACCCCTTTCTGGAGAACGTTGACATTACGGAGATTTTTCCGGGTCCTCAACTCATAAAGCGTCAGCTTCTACCACCCTCCCAAGAAGAGTAGAGAGTAGATTACAAAGTGGTCTGGGGAGTAATTTATTTGGTAAATACCCTTGACATTCAAGAAGTTCATCACGTTAACAGATTGGGCTATTTTATCCCAAAATATAAATCGTTCTTGGAGAAGGTGAAGGGTAAATCAGACTCTTTTAAGGTTTGCCTGAATGCTTTTAGGTCAAAGAGCAAAAACTCTGAAGTCTGCATCCTTAAGGAATCAATGTCAGTTATAAAGGAGCCTCACTTGTCCTTGTGGAATATGGAAAGGAACTGCCTGCAGCTTTTCCTGTTCATTTCTCAGTGACTGAATATCTTTCCTTTCTTATAAAAGGATTTTATGACTGTGTGTTGTGCTGCATATGGGTTTAAGATCCCTAAGCTGCCCTAGGATTTTTACAGCTGATATCCTTTATTAACACCTTCTCCATTTTTAAGATTCGTGTTACTTGGCAAACACTTGTCGAACATCCTCTGTGCATCAGCCAGTGCTGGGAGCTGGGGATGGAGTTTTTTTGAAGTGAGTAAGAGTCCATGCATTTGTCACTTATGGTCTCCTTCCAGAGACAAACATAGGAGGCTGAGAGGATGCAGTGCAGAGCTGAAAGCACACTTGGGGGTCGGGGGCAGGAACCACCAAAGCCTTCCTAGAAACCCGACACTTTTGAGCAGAGTGTAGAGGTTGAGTTGCTCTGGCAAGGACAGCATTCCTGTAAACTTTCACACCCATTCCCTTCTCTCTTTCTTCTTCTTTCTTTCACTTTTACTTTGTCTGCTTCCAGTTTCCTCAGCTTCCCGCAGCTGCCCAGCATGTCTTTTCCTCACACCCCTTTTCTCTTCAGCTCTTTTTGTTCTTCAGGACTTTTCCACACGGGGGTCTCTCCCCACAGCCCCCTTCCTGGAAGCAACAGGAAAGCACAGCACCATGTGGCCACCCCGCCAGAAAGACAGATTTCCTCCATGGTAGACTGGAAACCATCACGACTTTTCTTTAGACATCCAAGGCACAGATTTAATTCAAAATCATGTCGGTAGGGAGGGATAGAAATAGATCAGAAGTGGGGGGGATTAGCAAGTGGTGGGAGGAAGTCACTCCATGAGTCCCCAAATCCCAGCCATCATTCTGCTCGTTCAAACAATCGCTACCAGGAGAAACAGGATCCCTCTGCAGATGTTTCCATCGCAAATAAAATGCAGCTTCAGTAGACATTGGGTAGAAACTGAGCTGTGCGTGTGCAGCAAGAGGTACTAAGGTCAGAGATGTTCTAAATACCATTGAATAAGCTCTGATACTCTTATTGATTTTGTTGTTCACTAAAACCTCTGTTACTCTCAGGTAAGGGAAATCAAATGGGGTGACTACCCCCTTTCCTAGCAGTAGCCCTTCCTTCCTTCCCCACACACAGGGGGCACACTAGATCTGGTGTAACTTCATGGGCATCTAGAGCTGCATTAGCAGTGCCTTCTAAGATGCTAGTGAAGACCCTGGCAGATCAACATTTGGGGGCAAGGCTGTGCAAATGGTAAAGGGGTGTGTAAAATCAGTTGTGTTGCATGGGTGATGCAGGAAGAGGCCTGGATTCCATAGCCCTCCATCACTGGCATTGAGGACCAGTGTCCTTCCTTTTGTCCCTCGTGTCTCCATTTACCTGGGATTCCCTGTCTCCCATTTCTTCACAGAAAATGCTGCTGCTTGCATGTCTGCCCTCCTCTGAACATCACTGCCAGAGGCAGCGTTTTTTAGGACGAGCACCTCGCCCCACTCCTGTGACCCAGGAGCACCCATGTCACCCATTCTATTGGCTGGACCTTTTGCTTAGGACCTCAGAGTCCCCAACCAGCCAGGGCTTGAACGGGCTTGTTCCTCGGATGCAGTGTGGTGGTCTTGTCCATTCAACGGACTGTCCTAATGCCAGTGGCCAGGACTCCCCAATGCCATATACACTCTGTCTTGGATCTTCTTGACAGAATGTTGATGGTATCCAGTTTCCTGTAAAAGAGTACTTCTCATTGGAGCAGTGAGTCTCAGATTTTTTATCTTAAGTTTACTACCTGGGCAGCCACCTGATCTGGAGTAGCCAGTTTGGGTCTCTGTCCTAAGGCACTGCTACTGATAAATCGTCCCGATCATTGTGTCCTATTGGTGAGCTCATTTCCTGCGCAACAGAGCCAGAGCCATTAGCCAGGAGTCAGCTAATGTTTAAAAAGAACGCAAGTCTGGCTGCTGCATTTCCTGTCTTGTAGATTGATGCTCTTTGGCTGTTTTGCTGATGTCATTGTACATCTATCTGGTTTTGTTTTTGGAGTGACTATAGCAAGGAAGGAGAGTGGTTAATCTAGCGAGAACTCATTCCACCATGAATGATGAAGGGCGGCTCCTGTTTTATTTCTATTTGATTTGTTTGCTTCATTGGGGAAAACAAATGATTATGTCACCCTGTAGAGAATTTTGCTTTCTCTTTGACATACAAATAAACAGCCTCCACATGTCATTTATTTTTGCCACTGCTGGGATGGTTGATTTTAAAAAACACATTGTTACGCCGCTTTCCTATATCATGCCCTTCACTGCGGGGTAGGGAAGAAAAACCTAGCGAGTATGTATATTTTTTTAAGAAATGAGGGCCCCTTCGCTGCAGATGCCCCTAGAAGTCTAGGTCCATTAACGAGATGGATTTGATGACAAGACCAAACTATTAAGTAAGAGGGAGGAGGACATGCATCTTCATTTTATTTCCTGTGATACATCTTGGAGATGAGGATTCAACTCTTATTAATTCATTGAAGCAAGACTTCCAAGAGGCCTTCCTCCCTCTTGTTGTCTTCCTCTGACTGCATGTTCCTGGTAATGGGTACATTTGTTCATTTCCACTAAGAATGTGTTGTGATATATAAAACATGTCAGGTGTTGGTTATAGAACGTTATAGCTGCTGGCCAATTTGGATTTTCCCAGGGCCAAATCCCAGTCAGCAGCTCTGTGCCGCTAGTCTCTAATGATGTATACATCTACTATATCTATTCCCCGACCCCGGGCTTTTGGAGCCCAGCAAAAGGTGTTTTGTTTTATTTCCTGTGCTGGTCAGTATTGACTTGTGATTAGCCAAACCTGATTTGAACAGCAGTTTGCAGGCCCATGTCTTGGGGGTATGTGGATGTTGGGCACTTGAGGGTATAGATTAGGGGATCTTGACATTCGGTTGCTAAGTTACTGAACCCTGAATTACTGAACCCTGCACATAGCGTTTATGTTCTAAAAATGGTTATTTATGGTTGAAAGCAGCTGCTGCACGTATTTTGGGGGAGAGTATGGTGAGATGCAAAATAAATAAAACTAAATAGTTAGACAGTACATCAAACAATAATTATAAGGAAATGTTTATGGCAAATTAGGAACAAGATGGGTTCCCCTCTCCTACCCCTGCCACATTGGGAGAATTATTTTGCTCATGTTCACAGAACTGTTGGACCAGCCTTTATGGAGCCATTATGTGAACTCAGTCATGACCTAGACTCTGTAATAAAAGTCAACTGATTCATTGGATGCTGCAGCCAACCCTCCTGATTGAGGGGTAGAAGTGGGAGTGGCAGTCTTGGGTATATGTTGTTCTTTCTTTTCCTTTTTTTTTTTTTTACCCCTTAAAATTTCCTTTTCTATTGTAATTTTTTATCATATAGACAAAAGTTTCTATTTAAAAATAACCTTTATTCAGAGTAATTTTACCAAATTATGGCATAATTATACTACCAACATTTGACCTTTTAAAACAACCTCTAATAATCAGAAGTGTTCAACGGCACTTTGGGCAAAAGTTATTTTTTTTTAGAACTTCTATAGTTCTCTCATTCTGCACACTTTTGTTTTCTAGCCAATATGTCAGGTAACAAATATTTGTTAACCTTCTGCTTTGTGCCAAGACTTGCACAGGATCAGACATCAAAAGCATTGAAAAGGTTAAAAATGAATTAGGATGGCCAAGACAAAAATGCACAAAAGTTAACAGTGTAAAACAATGGCACAGATGTCCCAAAGCCGTAGATGTGATTCTTTCCTGAGTGAGAGAGTTCATTGCTGCCTCTCAGGGGTGGGGGGAGCGCCCATAGTCTAAGCTGGTCTGAGATGGAATGCTGACTGTGGACATGTCCCAACATGGGTAGGTATGAATGGTCATGCGCACGCCTGCTGATGAGCCTACAGAAGGGGAAGACCTGTGTGGCCGGGGGAAAGGTTTCTTAGAGGTGACAAGACTTCTTCTATACCTTAAAGACAGGTAGAATTAGAATTCCAGGCAGAGATTAATAAGGAGGGCTTCCTATCTGAGGTGAGATGATAACCAGAGGCAGCTAGGGTTAGACATAGGAGCGGAGACTTGACTGACTAGAACAAGGTACCTATAGAAACCCTTGATTTCCATGAAGAGGAGTTTAAACTTCCTTCTGGATATATTCATTTATTATTTATTCGCTGTGCACATTTTGAACTAAGCTGGGGATACACTGGGGAGCTAGAAGTGTAGTCTGTCTCACGAGGAGTATGCCTGTGGAAGCATTAGGCAGTGAGGAATGGAGACTGTCCTGCACTGTGATGGGTGCCATGAAGGGGAATTATCGCATGCACTGGGACCTTTTGTAAGGGACAGCTCACAAAGACGGGAAGTTAGTTAGGCAAAGGTGAGGAAGAAGAGCTTTCTAGCCCAGAGGATAATAGGTGCAGAGGTAGGAAGACAAAGAGCTCGCTGCTCGTCATGAAGGTTTATTGTGTTCGTACTTGTCCGCTTAGCAGTGCATTCCCCCGCCTCCCCACCAATGGTGGGGGAGACAATGCAGGAGGTGGTTTCTGCCCACAGAGCACTTAGTGTCTTTTCAGTGAGAGAGACGTCAAAAAACACCAAATAATTTACTCTAGAAGTAAGATTTAGGAAAGAGAAAATGGAAGGAAGTCATGGAACAGTGTGAAATCTTCCTAGAAAAGTTAAGGCTGAAACAGATATAGAGAGGTGGGTATGTGAGCAGAATATTGGCGGGGTGGGGAGGTCTATGAGACCCACCTGGTGTGATCAAGAAGATACCCACAACCTTGGAGCAGTAGACAGATACGACTGACAGTGGGTCAACAAGTCTGGTCCCATTGGGGGAACCTCGCCCTTCAGTTTTCTCATTTGTAAATCTAGGGACCTTGACCTTAGTGGTCCCTGAGAGTTTGTCTAGCTTGAAGTCTAGGTGTTTTGGGCCTTATTCCCAAGGCATTAATAAGTTCTGGAGGATTTTGAAACAAAGCAAGGACCTATCAGAAATCAGTCCATTAAGAAGATTAATTTCTCTTTATTATAGAAAATTAATGGGATAATTACTAATTTACAAGAAGTACAGTTTTTTACTAAAAATTTTAATCATGTTCTGATGCTTTGAAAACTGCTAGTACCACCCTGATGTCCACTGGACATTGCCTTTGAGTTCTTTCTCAAAAAAGGCAAAAACCATACAAACGATAGGGCCTAGAAGAACTTGATGAATAAGGGAGAGGTTTAGATGCTGAGTCCAAAAAGTGATCTACAAATCCCAGTTCTCTGTCCACATGAAGACTTGAAACTTCCATGTGTCCAGCTGGAACTGAACATGGATCTGTTGGAGAGTGTTGATGCCAAGGAGTACTGGCTGGTATGTCTTGATGTTCAGCTGCGGTCCTCTGGGTGGGCCCCAGTCCTGTTGCTCATACTCTCACTTTCCTCTTCAGCTGAGTATATGTCACTCTGGTCTCTTGCTCTAAGTATAATTTGCTGGATAAGTAGGGAAGAACACCACGTTCACTAATTAGTCTACTTCAAAGGGGGAACATTAGGCTGATTTAAAATAATTATTACAGACTGCAAATTTTGTAACATTTACGAGGTCATAATAGCTCATAGCCTATCACCCTACCTGTTCTTTTATGGCTATTTAGTGGCTGCAGATGGACATCAAAGCCAGGGAAGAGCTACCTGCCCTTCCTTTCTCATTTCACGACTGAAAGGCTGCTACGTGTCGCAGAGACAGTGGTAGGTACATTTAGCGTAGAGTCCTGAGTGAACTCAGGAGGGGCAGGAAAGGGCCTCTGCTGGAACATTACGGAGAAGTGGTCATTACTCAGCTGACTTTGCTGTGCCCTCTGGGTCTAGTCTTTCAGCTTCTTACTTTTTGTTTTCGTTAAAGGAGATAATTGCGCAGAATGTGTTTTTGGCCGAACTCTGCAAAATCAAAGTTCCCCAAAATCTTGTGCATTGCTTGAGAGCAGTATGAGAACCAATATGCCCTTTCTTAAAAACAAAACAAAACGAAACTTGGTAGGTTAAAGGGGCATGGATTTATGCCACCTGAAAATGATATTTATAACTTTAATTTTTTAGCTGTATAAGGATATCAGTTCTTAAATAGTTCTTTGTCATGGATTTAATCAAAGATTTAAATTTCAGCAAAAACAAAAATACTTTGGTTTTCCCGACAGATGAGTTTTGGAAACGCTGCTAACCATCTCCAGACTCTAACTCCAGAAAATGCACGTCAAGGTCTGGCTGACTTATCCATTTTGGAATCTCTAGTTCTTAGTGGAATGTTGAGAACTAAACAAGTTCCCCAGAAATGATTGTTGAAATAAATAAATAACATAGTTTTCCAAGGCAGATCAGGGCCAACCATACAAGTGCCAAAAGCTTTCAAAATTCCATCATACTAGTATAATATATATTACTCCCTTCCTGTCTTTTTAAGGAATTATATACTGAACATAGTTTTAAGTTGTCCACGATGGCTCAGATGAGTTTTTTTAACTGTAGTTCTTATGATGTACTGAAAAGCCACCATCCATGCAGATGACCTAGAGTCGGGACTTAGGAGAACTCCATTCCTTAAAAGCCTTGGACATCTCTTTGTGAAAAGAGATTTCTAAGAGAATTCATTAGTTCAACATCTATTGCAGACCTTCTGTGTGCTGGATCTGTATCAGAGGGACTATAGAGAGGAATGATTCCAAGGTCATGCATGTGACCTTGGAAATCGGCCTGGTGAAGGAGATAGACACATAAACACTTAACAGCAGCAAGATGAGAGCTGCACATTACCAAGGCTGAGGCCAAGCTTGGGAGAGCTCACTGACCTCCACTTTGTCTGCACATAGCGGACTTGGCTTTCAGAGCCCTAGGATGTCCCACACGGAAACTGACCTCTCTCCCTACCTCCAACCTGGCAGAGATACGGGCACTGCTCTGGGCTCCCTTTGCAGACGCTGCTCACACACTACAAGCCTCTCCTGCCATGACACTGCTGTCTCTTAGTTCTGTCTGTGTTCCTTGGGTCTGCCTGCTTTATCCTTGGTGCAGTTCCTAAGAACTCCCGAGTTGTCTCTGTTAACCCCTCATCGCTTCCCATTTCTTCCCATTTCTCCTTTTTGCTTCTCTTCCTTTCTTTTTAAAGTTCATCACCATCCCACTAAGTAATAATGATGGTAGTACTGATAATGACAGTAAGAATCACATTATCAATTGTTTACTAATTGTCAGGTGTCCTAATTCATGCACTTTTACCCCATCTTATAAATGAGCACCCACGGCAGTGTGAAGTAAATAACTTGCCTAAAGCCACACAACTCTTTTCCCTCACTAAATTACAGAATATTGGGTATTGTCTTTGCATCTCTACAACTTTCGTGGTGGGTATATGTGTGCATGAAGAAAAGGGAGAGAGAGAAAAACACTAAGTCCTTTACCAGTAAAGAGGTATTTATCTGTGTGCTCTAAGTTTTCAGGGCACTTCCAAATCTTGAGCTGTTCTGGATAGAACTGGAAGGTTCTAGAAGGCTGAATTTCAGGTAGCCAAGGCTTTCCCTTGGTGATGCTCATTTCATTCTGCAGCTCTCTGCCCAGTTGGGAGAGGTGGGTTTCCTCAACCACTGGGTCATTGCTAACTTCTCAGACCTAGGGTACTGTGGCCTGCGTCTGAGCCCAGGGAGAGAGAGCTCTTAGGCCAGAGTTGGCACCAGTTTCTCAGGGATGATTTCATTTATTTTAGCGGGGGTGGGGGGGGGAGAGGCTATTTTGGGAGAGAAGAGGGATGTTTGTTTAGATTTTTGAGGGAAACACTGTCTTTCAACTTCTAGTATTCAACACTTTTCAGAGTGTTACTACATTACTTTGTCAAAAGTATTTATAATTCTGAAGATATTAAATATATTCATACTTAAGTATTAGTGCTAAACTGCTCTAAGAAAATATAAGCAGGCTCTTTTGTTGTTAAATAATTCTCACGTTTGCTGCTAATAGTTAGTTTAGATAATTCCCATCTTTTGCGTTTCTCGGTCCTATGTCCTTTTACCTACCCCCGTGACCAGCTTAAAGCTGAGCTGTGCCGCGTCAGCATTAAGTTTAGAGATGGCATCGAATATAAAATGAGGAACATATTTGGCCTGTGTGAAAGCTGACTCTTACTAATTCAGGGATAAAAACACGATACATGCTTTCCCAGTGTGCACATCAGACCGGGATCAGCAGCGCTCACCTCTTGCCCCCTCGGCACCATGAGAATAACGTTCAGATTTCCCGGGGATTAATCCGGCTGCAGTTCCGTTGTAGTTTATGGTGTTAAAAAGGATCAACGGCTCAAAACTGGCATGACATCTGTTCTACTGTCATCCTCCTCGGTAAATGCTTACCAAGGGTCTGCTAAGAGTAGTGCATTATACTGATGTTCCTACATCCCTTGTTGCATAAAATAAAGCTGAGAGGCACTAGTTAAATTAGATGAAACATCCTGTGAATTTTGAGAACATCTCTGATCCTTTCTTCTCCGGCAACATGCATTAGGTATTGGACTTTCATTTTATTTCATTATGTTTCTGGTCATTAGCCCTCTCTGAATTCTTGCCTCTCAAGGGCAGGAATCCTCTCCGTTTTCATAATATATTTAAGCTTGCACATCACCTAGGATGTTCTTCACTGACCATTCAAGAAGGAGCGTGAATTACCAATTTAGAATAAAATCAAACTTGTGCTTCTTTAGTAATTTGTACTTATTCTACTTTCACTTTCTTCTTTTTTTAATCTTTCCCTTACCATCTGTTTTCTCTCACTTCTCTGGGGCTACCTCTGGGAACCCTCCGGGAAACTGATTCCACCCAGGGCTCCTGAAAAGTAATGTCCTGCACCTGGCATAGCAAAGTATGCATAAAAAATATTACCTTGCATTTTTAAGTGCTTTTCCAAGCATTTCATTATCTACCTAGATTTCCAGAACAATCCAAAAAAAGAGAGGGAGCTGCTATTGTTATTCTTAGGATACTGACAAGGAAATTGCACAGATTTGGTTCAGGTGACATGGTGAACCAGCAGCACAGCTGTCGCGATCCCACTCCCGGGTAACCTGGTATAGAAGATCCCGCAGGGACGCTGGCTGACAACTTCCTGCATGTCCCCTTAGTATTCCAAGTCTTGGAAATGGAAGGATAAACCAGAACTCCCAAGTCCTGGAATGTCTTCCATTGGCCTTGATCACTGCGGAGCAAGTCTAGAAATAACGTAATTCTGCATAGGTTTACCATGGTTTGGGTCGGTGACTAATCAGGATCTGCTGTTTTCTTCTCTTGCCTTCCCAGAAATCGTGTCAGCCATGCACAAACCGTGAGAGAACACACAGGTGACAAGAGAATGGAGTTTTCAGGTATAGGATAAAGGCACCAGACTCTTAAATCTCTAGCTAAAGAACAATTATTCTACAGGCTTTTAAAAACTGTTCCCTATAAGAAACATTTTTGAAATTTATTTTTATTCATTAAAGGCACGATAGAGAAGAGGAAATAGGAGAGCTAAGCTTTGTTCATCTTTCCACTTTATAAACAATTGAAATCAGCACCCTCAGGCGCAGACATCATTGGGAATAATCCACAGACTTCATAGGGCTTCTCAGAATGTTGAGGGTTTTAGACCTGCAAGGTTATCCTAACGGGGTAAGTTTTAAAAGCAAAGTTTGTAAGTAAACTGAATCCAGATGAAAACAAAACAAATGGTCTTTCTGTGCTCAGCATCCCTTGGGCATACATTCAGGTCGATAATAGAACCAAGGAGAGCGGCTCGAAGAGGTGCAGCCCAGCCTCGATACGGAGGCAGGCATGTGTGTGATGTCTGAGACCAGAGCTGGCATTCTCCATGCCGGGTGGTGCCCTTGCTGCCATGCCTCCTTGTCCCCGCACCTCATTGCCAAAATCCTGCAGAAGTAAATCACCTTGCACAGGACTTAACGAAGGTTCACGTTTCCGAGAGGCACCTGTGTGCAGTTATTATTTGTGGAATATTTGAGAGTTTTCCAGTAAAGAAAGCAGATGCCAAAATTCCTGTTTCTTGGGGTTAATAGCATATTGTTGATGGCCATGCCACCAAATGAGTGTGAGGTGAGGAATAAATTATCTTCTGTGATGCCAGCAATTACTGATAAGAAGAAGACTTGACTTTCCCAGATTACCCTCATGTGAAATGTGACATCTCTGTATGTATTACTTTCAACATGCACCAGGAAATGTGAGATAGTGTTAACAGAAGCCCGAGGATACCAAAGCTTCAAGATTAGAAATCTTTTAGGCTGTCTTTCTTCTCCTCCCTGCGCCCCCCTTCCCCCCAGCGGGTTGCTGTATTAACACTCATTATAGCAAAGCAGAGCAGATGGGCAAACAGACTGATTAGTTATTTATATATATATTTTTTCTTTTTGACGCTTAGATGTTGGCTCTTCCTTTAATAAAAGAAAGGAGTTTTTAGATGTTGCCTTTTCTTGATTTCCCTTTTTAATCAGAGGGAAAAGGGGGGCATTTTGCTTCTGATCTATTAATAATGTGGCTGTATCCTTTTCTTAACTGCTGACTTCATAGCTCTCTGCATACCCATTTCAATCAGAATTTGATTTCTCTCCAGTCCTCTAAGCTGCATGTGGTATATGCCTGTTCTTTCTGGCCTAGGATTTCTTTATGGAGCTTATCACTTTGAATTCTTTTTTTTTTTTTTTTTTTTTTGGTAAGTGTCTTTCCTGACAAGGAAATTGTCTATAGTGTTTTTGGCTTTTTCATCCAAAATGAGAAAGACCAGAACTGATTGGTGGAAAGTGAAATTATCCATACTATTATGTCAATAGAAATGTTTTCCCATGTTTTTTCTCTTTTAAAAAAAGGTCAGATATCTCTTTGTTTTTTCTCAAAACAGAATTTGTGTATTTCTTTCCTTCCCAATTTTGTAAAAATAGGTTTTCTGATAAAACTGTGCTTCCAGTTTAAAAAAAGTAGGTAAAGAGAAAGGTCATCAGCAATCCCACTTCTGGATATATATTCAGAGGGAACAAAATCACTATCTCCAAGAGATGTCTGCACTCCCGTGTTCACTGAAGCATTGTTTGTAATAGTCAAGGTATAGAAACAACCCAAGTGTCCACCCGTGGATGAATGGATCAAGAAAATGTCACACACACACACACACACACTCTCTCTCTCACTGGAATGTCAGCCTTAAAAAAGGAAAGAGATCCTGCCATTTCCAACAACACCGATGAACTAGAGAGCATTATGCTAAATGAAGTAAGAGAAAGGCAAATACTGCATGATATCACTTATCTGTGTAATCTAAAAATAAAATAAATCAAACTCAGAAACAGTATAATGCCGGTTGCCAAGGACAGGGGTCGGGGGGTGGGAGAAGGAGAGGTTGGTAGAAGGATACAAACTTCTGGTTCTAAGATGAATACAGTCCGAGAATCTAACATGTAACATGGTGATTGTAGTTGATTGGCATGTATTTTAGAACTGCAAGTTGCTAAGAGAGTAGAAGTTAAGAGTTCTTGCTGAAGGAAGGAAGGAGAGAAAGAGAAAAAGAGAAGTAGGAGAGTTGCTGGATGTGTTAATTAAGCTGACGGTGGGATCCCGTTCACAGTGTATGCGTGTATCAGATCATCGTTACGGAGCTTACACACTCACAGCGTATGGCAGTTTTGTCAATTGTGCCTCAGTAAAGGCTGAAAACAATAAAATACAAATAAAGAGAAATCATTGGCACAAGGGGACAAAAGGGAAAATCCATAATAATCCATAATCTTTTCTTATAAAAAGACAAATGTTTCACGTGTATGTAAGAGGTAGTCATAGCAAGGTAATGGGCTTAGTTGTGCATAGAAAAGAACTTTCTAGTGTTCCAATGTGGAGTGTTCTCGAACAGTAATTCCCCTAGTGATACTTAAAGCATTACCTAAAGATCCTTGAGGCATGGTGAAAGGAATAATAAACATGCCTGCATGGTTACAAATGTTTTGGTCCTTTTTAAATTTTTGAAGAGGATTTGCAAATTTTCTAAGTGTATTTTAACAAAAGCAGGAAAATATTCTATGAAGATGGCCCTAGGGGCACCTGGGTGGCTCAGTCGGTTAAGCAACTGCCTTCGGCTCAGGTCATGATCCTGGAGTCTCAGGAACAGGTCCCGCATTGGTATCCCTGCTCAGTGGGGAGCCTGCTTCTCCCTCTCCCTCTGCTTGTGTGTGTGCGTGCACATGTTCTCTGTCTCTCGCAAATGAAAAAAACCCGAAATCTTAAAAAAAAAAAAAAAAAAAAGGATGGTCTAAAGTCAGTTAGCTCATAGCATTGCGGATAGACATTGTAACTTCTGATTTCATGGTACAGGATAATATACCCATACAACTGTTTGGGAAGATTTCTGCACAAAGCCATGGGCAGTTAATTGGATCCCATGTTTTTAGAGACGCCTGACGAACCTGTCATGTAGTTTATTTTGTTCTTAGAAACTGTCCTCAGTGGGACTTGGTATTATTGGAAGATTCTATCAAACATCAAAGAGATACTTGAGCTTAATTCTCACACTGCAGTCTGATTTCAGAAATAGCGTGTTGTTACTAACAATACGGGAAAACTAGACTCAGCTCCGTCCAGCTCTGTGGTCTCGGCGTGTTCGTGGGCACCGTCAGACTCACCTCTCTAAGTGCTGTGGTTTCAGGAAGGGGCATGCACAGAGGGTTTAGGGCTTGGCAGAGAAAAGCTGAGCAAAGCCAATGAGAAAATAGAAGCTTTAAAAAAAAAATGCTAGGGTTTCGGGAGAGATAATACAAACAAGAGGGAAGCATTTAGGGCAGATTACTGTGGTCATTAGGGGGTCATTTCCGAGGGTCTGCTCGGTTTGAGGTCTCGGTGGGATCTAAGTGGGAGGATGTTCGGGAGAAATGCAACTGTGACATCGTATCAGGCTATGAAAGGGGCCGTGCAGGGGTGTTTTCGTGATGATTCGTCAGCTGTGCTCAGGCCCCAAGCGTGATCTCTCTCGACATTCCCTCCCTCAAGGCTGAATCTGGTGCCCCTGGGATGAACTCATTTCTTTTCCTGGACTTGACCTGTGGTGGCTGTACCACCACTGTGGCCGCTGCTTTGCAAATCTTCGTGTTCTGTGGGGATAGGGGGCAAAACTGAATCTTGTGTATAACCCAAGCTTGCCAGACACCTAGTAGTTTTTAGTAGGTATTTGTTGATTAAATGAATGAATGATTGGACGATTGCTTAAGCACAGGATTTAGGTGACACAGTAAAGTGCTTTCCCTACTGATCTGTGGTTAACTTTATGAATTAGAGATCTTCTGCCTCTTAGATGACTTCATAATTATAACCTTCAAAATGGGCAAAATATTGGGGCACCTGGGTGGCTCATTTGATGAAGCATCTGACTTTTGATTTCGGCCCAGGTCATGATCACGGGGCTGTGAGATCGAGCCCCGTGTCCAGCTCCACGCGGGGCAATGGAGCTTGCTTAAGATTCTCTGTCTTCGTCTCCCCTCTGCGGTCCCCTCCCAAAGGCAAAATATTAAAATATATTTCTGATGATGTAAAACTTGAAAACACCACTCATTAAATCACTGCTGTAAAATACAGAGGGTGTGTGTTTCGAAAACAGAATTGCGACCTAGTTAGGATTCAGAGAGAACTCATACCGAACATGCATGCCTTTTAAAAAATATAATTCAATGGAAGCTTCCTGAGTCATCACTTGAATTGGATGTAAATCATGTCTAATCTGCTTATTAACATGCCCCTCACCTCCGTGCCTGAATAGCAGGGAAGTCCTTCCAAAAGGTATTCTTACACGTTTTATGTTTGTTAGCCTGCTGCGGTCTGATTCTCGTGTGATTTCACCTTTTCAAATTCAAGTAAGACTTTTTGATACAAACACAACTCTTAAAGCACAGAAGAAACACCACATAATGCTTTTCAGGAGGTAGCAAAGGATAATTCACGTCTTAGATCCTTACACGAACTTCTTGGGTAGCCTGTGAGGTGGTAAACAGAAATTTGGAATGAGGACAAGGAAAGCGAGGGGGACGCCCAGAGAGGACAGTTGTCGGGTCCCCTTGGGTCACCCCTGTCCTTCAGGGACTCTGTTAGTGTTTCCCATTCTCCTTCCGGTTCTTACTTTGTTTTGAAGAGGTGGCAACGGAAGGTTTCCCTCCTCTCTTCAGCTTGTTCTCCTGTGGACTCGTGAGCTTGTTTGCCCACAGTCCTTTCTGGAAACTGAGGAATTTGTGCTGGGCCTACACCTGTTCCCTTAGGTGGTGATGCTGGAGGGACACTGAGGGAGGTCAGCCCCCGAGAAAGGGCTGGCTTGGGGAGCATGGTGGCGGCGGCCACAAGCCCCAGCAGCTTCTTGGTTGGAGAGGAATTTTTCCCTTCTTCTGCCTTCGGAACTGAATTCCCTCTCTCATTCTTCTTGTCTCATATGTCAGTGATGTTTCTTCAAAATCTGTGTTAGGCCGACAGAATGGATTTCTGCACTGCTAGTTTAATATCTCTCCAAGTGTGCCCAGCTTTGCCCCGGAGAGACGTCCTTATCTTGAAGTTGGATAAGGCCCTTCACAAAGCATCAGCCACGCAAGCAGGAAGCCACCCCCTTCCCTGACCCGCTCCTACCTCTTCCCACCCAGCAAGGGTGAGTCTGGACTCGGGGGCGCACACTCCCACGCCCACCCTTCTACATTCTAGTGTCTTCACTTAGGCACTTCCCTAGGTCTAGATGATGCTACTGCCCTTTGAGCCTTACTGGACTGCTAAGTCTCTACAAAATACTACTTCCTCTTTTAGCTCCTGTCTTTGCCCAGTCATAATTTCTTCTCTCTCTCTCTCTCTCTTTTTTTTTTAAATTCTGTATTGCCATATTCCTGTGAAACCTCTATCATGACCCTTCTTCACAACATTAAAAAATGTCTCCCGCATGCACATTGCCCCCATCAAGCCCCTGAGCTGTACAGACTGGTATGAATAGACCATCAGATCAAAATATTCTAGCTTTAGACACATCACTGCTAAATGTGGGGTGTGTGTGTGTGTGTGTATGTGTGCGCGCACTCCAGCTAGATTTACAAATATGAAAACGTGTTAACAAGAGGTTACCCAATCACGTAGAAAAACTATAAACATCAACTGTCTGGGGAATTAAAAAAAATCTTCCTTTTTTGTAAAATTTGATCAACTAACCCTAATCCTATCCTCCCAGTCATGAGCCAATGCTAGGAGATAGTATGAGAAAGTACAGAAAGACAGGACTGGTGTTATACCCACAGAGTCGATACTGCAATTTGTGTTTGCTTGGCTTCATTGAAGATCATTACCTTTGTATCTAAGTTTGTTTTTGAGATTGATTTGGAATTACCTTTCAGTATCCGATGAATTTGAAAAATTCCCCGAGCTGAGATTTTATGGCTTAAGTGATTAGATTTCTCTGTCCATGGGTGCCCTAGGATATGCCTGGGGCTGTGTTTCAGTTTCTAGAGCCCTGTTCCTGAGGCTGAGCAAACCATCAGTTGTTCATAAAGGGGAGAGGGCTGTAGGGGACGCAGGCGCCCATCCGTGTCGGGTGCGTGGCCTGATGCTTCTTTCGCTCTGCTTGGGTGTAAAGCGGTGGGGGCCCGAGCTACAGTGGGATGGATGGAGATGAAGGAATGGGTGGATATTCAGGCAGACGTCTGTGCGACTGGCCTAAGTTGTCTGCAAGATTGGAATGGCTGGAAAAGAACGAAAGAATAAAATCATACAGAGCAAACCCTGAGAATCTGAGCAGTGACCTTGGGTGGAGTGGGGAAAGTATATTTACTTACATAAACTAGAAGACTATCTTCTTTGTGTTTATCCATAAATTCTTTCAGTCTTTGTTAGTGGTTCAGTAGACGGACAGAGCCTCCAGTAAGAGGTGGGCAATTGCCTTTTCTTTTTCGATCTTCCCACATCTTCTCAATCCTTAAAGCATTCAGCTAGCTGCTCAGAGCATGGACACGAGTAAGTGTGAATCCCTGCCTCCATCACCTTCCTTCATCCTCCAAAACACTGTCACGGAGGGACACGGAGTTCCTTCCAGAACCCACCAGAAATATATAAATTAGCCCATATTTCAGCCTGTCGAGGAAGGCTGCTTCGTCCTGGAAAAAAATTGAGGATCTGAAAAGAGCCGGCTTGCAAGGAAGGAGGGGGAAGATGGAGAATTTTTCCCACCAGTTTCCTGAGCTGGGTGGAGCTCATGAATGTACTTTTCCTTACTCTGAAGGTTTTTGAGATTCCAGAACATTAGCAAACATACATGCACTTTATGTGTAATAAGGAGTAGTGCCCCAATATTTATTTCAATAAACAAATACATATGTTTTTGTTATCTCCTCAAGGAGTTCAGCCATGTGTTGTACAGGGGCCATGCCTTCTGGTCTTGCTTTCTGAGTGACTTTCAGGCAAAAGGGGGCCGTGTTGCCTTTCCTCCTCAGCACCAGTTACCCCCTCCCCATGCGCCGAGGTCAGGCAGGACTCCTTGTGCATTGCCGATCACACAGCGGGGGACACTGAGACACAGGCTTTTGCTACCCTCGTTCTGATCCAGCTTTCTGCTCTTGCAGGTGCACACATCCTGACCGACTCAGCAGGAAGGTGGATTTTCTTTGTGTTTAAAGAAAAAAAATGTCCCCGTGTCTGTAGAGATGATTTGCAGTTCAGCCCGGCTGAAGCTGACCGAATGAGACTATGGGCTGTGCCTCTGCCAAGCATGTTGCCACTGTTCAAAATGAAGAGGAAGCCCAGAAAGGGAAGAACTACCAGAACGGAGATGTGTTTGGCGGTGAGTGCCGTTGAACTTGACCCTTGACCTCCTGACCCCGGCCTTCACTTTTTCCAGAGTCAGAGCAAATACTTGTAGTGTTTGGGGGTGGTGGGTGGTGCTGGTAAAGGGCTGATGAGATTTGGCTAGAAATCAGGGCAGATCTTTTACGTGGGGCAGTTTCTGTAGTAATTTATACATAGAGGATTCTGAGGAGTGTTATGGAGGTTTTATACAGAAACTAACACTGAAGTCAAGCTTTAAGTAACTGGATGGGTACAGAGGACAGCAGCAACAGGGAGTCCTGGTAGAGGAGCGCTGTACGACCGAAAACACAGTCGTCCAAAAGTACATGAGAGAGTGAGGTGTTTCTTAGGGCTCCTAGTTACTCTTTATGGGGCTTTTTGTGTGCATTTTTTTCAGATTAAAAAATACAAATACAGTGAATTTAGTAATTGTCTTTTAACTGTTTTGTGATGAATCAAAGTGACTTTAGAATATCTTGTGCATCGCTTCTCGGCCTTTTGGCTAAGATCAAGTGTAGAATATCTCGTGCAAAGGTCACAACCTGCCAACCCATGGCCACGTCTGGTTTGCAAATATATTTTCTTTGGCTCCCAAAGAATTACAAAATAAAAAGCAAGGCAGCATATAAAACTCAGGATGCTTCATGTAAAACCCCCAAATTTCTTCAGGAAACCTGGTGACACCGAGTCTGTCTTCCCTGAGGCCATAGTCAGTGGGTTGAGATAACAATGGTCCCCCCGGTCCAGGAACTGCTGAGCCCGCCCTGAAGAGCACACGAAGCCCCGTTCACTCCTGAACATCAATGGCCTGGCCACTTTCAGGCTTCTCAGTGTGCCTGGCGATGAGTTTGTTCCTTAGAAGATCTGCAATTGCTCTGGAGCCACATGGTTGTGGGTTAGTACAAAATTCCAGTTAGGAAGGCAGACATAGGAGTTTGGCTGAGTTACTTTGACATCACCCACGACTGGACCCATGCACGGTACTCCTGTGTTCAGACACTGGCAAGTCACTCTACGGCATTTTGGTCCCTCCTGATGGTTGTGCCGGTCCCCGGTGAAGAATTGGGGTACCGTGGGAAGGTAGCTGCTCTGCTAAAAGTAGGCTAGTGTATATGGGAGGAGGACTTTGTGTTGTGTCGTTTCAAGGAAATGTATGTGTTGCCTGGAACAAATTTGCTTCTGGTGGCGACTGCCTAGAAAATTCAGAACAGTGGGGAAAAGTAGTGTGGGAGCATTTAACTAAAACTTGACTCAGATCACTGAGACCAGTTCCTGGGAAAACAGTTAATTGGACGAGCATCATTCCGTCACTCCCAAACACTTAACTATTAAGAGAACATAATCTAGTATCAAGCATTTGTTCAAATTAGCTTCTACGTGATATTCTGTGTCATTATCATTTTTGTAACAAGAGCTACCATTAATGGAGCTGCCTCCATATGTCGAACATGCTGAAGCATTTATACACTCATTTTCATGGTGCATTTTTCACAACAATCCTGTGAAAGATGTGTCATCCCAGTTTTACATATTTGGAAGCTGAAGCACAGAGAGACTAACCGGTCCCAAGTTGCCCAGCTACGAAACCACAGACTCAGGTCGCTCTGACTCCAGGGTCCATGTTGCTTCTCTCAGTGTCGATGCCCGGCACCCTGCTGCCTCCCATCGGTCACTCATTCTTCAGTGCAAAAGAGTATTGACTGGCCTGTATAGGATAGGCCGAGACCTTTTGCTAAATGCCATGGGGGAGGGAGTGCAGAAGTAAATGATACGTAAATCTCCCTTTCTAGGACTTCATGAGAGGATGAGGAAATGTTATGAGGCAAAATAAGCCATGTACCAGGAGAGGAAAAGACATACATCGTGGTAAGAGTCAAGGGGATGGAGAGATTGCCTTAAAAGGCGGGATCAGAGTAGATTTCTAGAGGTGACCTCTAAACCTGGCCTTAAAGGACCAGAAGAATCTAAACTTGTTAGATGAAGGGTGCAGGAAGGAACTGGGTGACGAAAGGCTAGAGGTGATGTGAGACTTATTGAGAATTATAAATAATCCAGTTGGAATGGAATGTAAAATTTAAGTGGGAGAGAATTGGCTAGAAAACTAAGGGTTAAATTATAGAGAACTTTGAATACCATTTTACAGTCTTTAGAAAGATAGACTGTAAGAGCAAAAACCAGTGATAGTATATTGCCCTTATATTCTGTCTCGCAGTGAGACCACCTCACCATCCAGTCGATAATCGGTTTCAGCTTTAATAGGCAAGGAGACTTTCTATTATTCTAAAGTACGATGTGTATTTGGCAAATGTTGGCGTCTAATAAAGGACTTTTCCATTAGTCAACTATCGCTGGGTATCAGACAACCTTAAGATCTCAGCGGCGTTCAACAATGAGCCTGTCTTTCTTGATCACGAGTTGGTGAGTCAGCTGGAGTGGCTCTGCTCCATGTCTCTCTCATCTTCCTCCTGGGACCAGTGAGCTGCAGGAGGGGAGAGGGGGCATGCTCTTCTTTTGCAGAAGCATAAAAGTGCAAGCAGTACACAAGATGCCTCTTAACCTTGGGCTTTCAGCTGGCCCAGTGTCACATGCACATTTTACTGGTCAACTCAAGTCACACAAATGCGCTCAAAGACAAGACTCAGAGAAACCCATCTGAACACGATGCATTTGTGACGAGGGTGTGGATGTGGGGAAGAGTCGAGAATCGGGGCTGACAATTCGCTGTGCCCCCAGCCTCCTCAGTCATGGCTGTCTGTGTGGCTCCGTTCAGTTCATGCAGTCTGAGCATTTTTTCAGCCTCCCAGTACTTACACGGACATTTTGTTCACTTCAGCATCCATCATCTTGTTACTCTTTCTGACATAAACATTGGTGGGTTTGTGGCATGGTGTTAGAGACAGCAGAACAAGGAGGAAGAGAGCTTCTTGAACTGGGCAAGGGAGATGGTTTTGATAGTCCCACAGGGCTCTGGCGTTAAAATTGTCAGAGGGCAGACTGAACATCAGTGCCTTTATCCTAGTGTTACTAAATTCTAGAGTATGTATATGACCCGATAAGGTCCTGTCTGTGTTTCTCCACTTAAATTTTAATTTGCAAGCAGAGCAAGTATACAGAATCCTAGTATGATCACAGATGGTCCCAGGTGACTAGCAGATCTGGCTCACTTTTACTCACTTGATATCTTTGTCACCCATTGTTTTGTAACATGTTACCTCATGACAAAGAACTCCACACTTAGTAGCTTGAAACAAGCACCGGTTTATTATTTATCACAATTCTGTGGGTGCCTGGGTTCCTCTGCTGTTTTTGCCTCGGTTCAATCAGGTGGCAACACTTAGCTGGGCACTCAGTGGGGTTCACCTAACTAAGATGGCTTCAAGTCTCTCCAGCTAGAAAGTCAAACTTTTCATGAGGTGGCTGGTAGAGGAAGTGGAAGCTGTCGGGCCGATGAATACCTAGACTTGTAAGTCCAAGAATGTCACTTTTGCACCATTCTATTGTCTAAAGCAAGTTTCAGGACCATCCCAGAGTCAGGAGATCTAGAGGTCTCCATCTATTGAGTCTAAGGAATTGTTGGCGGCCATCTTTGGATACTAGTTACCTCAGCCACTGAGAGAGGCAGTGAGAACCCCATGACTGGATTATATTCCAACCTGGACAGTTAGAGTCTGCTTTTTGAATCACTGCTCTGTTTTTTTACTGAATAAAGTTGCCTCATTTCACTTTTTAGAAGCTGTTTTTTAAATGTTTAAAAAATGTTACTA
This sequence comes from Mustela nigripes, assembly GCF_022355385.1. NCBI lineage: Eukaryota > Metazoa > Chordata > Mammalia > Carnivora > Mustelidae > Mustela > Mustela nigripes. The sequence goes on from NC_081566.1 coordinate 20,181,063, forward strand.
TTGCTTGTTCTTGAAGAGTTGACAAAGTCTGTGAAGGATGGCATATTTGGAGATGGCTCTGAAGTATGTGTCTCTGAGTGTGTGTACACACACACATTTGATCCTTTTCCTAAAGGTGTGAATTTAATTTCATAGCTTCTAAGGACATGCTGAGGAGCGTTGATAAACAGTGTGTTTTTACAAATGGTAATTTCCATTTTTATGAAGCAGTTTGGTCTCTGTGATGTTTTGGTTACCTAGAAGACCGACCACTCCAAATGTGTGTTACAGAATATGTCTAGACTATTCCACCAAAGAGGATGAACTGACCAAAGAGCATCTTGACTCTTAGATTTCACAGAATTCAGGAGGTCACTACCAAGGAACTTTATCACTGACGTTTACCTGTAGACTTTCCTTCCCTTTAAATACTGAAGCATAAGAAGTTTCAGATCTAAGGTTGTGCCTCACATCCATGTGGCCTGTTGAGAAGTACAATCCAGACCAGAAAGCCCCGTCTCCAGATTGGAATTTTCCTTCCCAGATGTCAGGGCCAATGTGCCGAGGTCAATCAGAGGACAGCTGAGCAGATTGCCAAAACCAGCTTGCCACAGAGGGGTGACTAACAGGTTCAAGTTATCATCAACTAGTTAAGCAAGTTCTAAAGGGAATCCAAGTGCTTACTGGATTCTTTTAACAGCCATTCTCTTAGACTATTAAAGTAGGTGCACGGAACAGATTCAAGTCTTACTGGAGAAATTAACACCTCAAACCTGAGTTCATTATCTCTCCTGCCGCCCACCCCAAGAGGAGAAAGCTCTTTACTTACATTGACTTTACTGTTTGCCTGAAGGTCACCACCATTCTTCCAGGAATGTAGGCTTTAATTTGCCTTTTCCGGCTTCAGTGACTCTTGCCGCTCTCCCCAGAAGCTCTTCTCTTGCTGTTGCCACAGCCCGTCACCCGGAATGGCGCAGTATCTCCAAACCGAGCGCCATGAGCCCCCTTGGTTGTTTGTTTTCTTCTGGGATTTTCTTTGTCGTTCATTTTTAATTGTCAATTTTTTGCGCCACTGTTGGAGTCTGTCAGGTTTTTCTAAGTGCTCCTCTGCCCGTGTTCATTCTCCTGCTCCAGAACTTTCTGTGGCACCTGGTTCTTTAGCCAGTAAAATCCTAAGTCCTTAGTGAACATGCCTTACAAGGGCTCATAGCCACCTTGGCAGCCTTGTTTCACGCTCTGTCCTTCATGTTCCCTGTTCCTCAGCCAGACTGGACAGCTTGCCCTGTGACCTTGGACACACCTGTCTCCCAGGCCTTCTGGTACGCCATGACCTCAGCTGTTCTTCCCAACTTCACCCACACTTGCATGAAGCCTTTCTCATACCTTCAGAAAGTATCGTTTTCCTGCCATCCCAGGATACCTCTTTACATACTTAGGTATTTGGCTTATTTCTTGATACGTCTCATCTCATTATTTGTGTATATGTGTTATCTCTCTTATGAGCCAGTTAGGCTCCTGAAGGCAGGGACTGTAGGTCTTGAGGGAAACCAGGGTTCCCAGAACTGTGGGAGCTGGAGACAGAGAGATTGTTTGGGAATCGGGGTGGGCCCTGGTGGGCCGGCTTCCCCGTGTGACTAGGTGGCTGAGTTTGGCTGAAGGGCCAAGAGAGTTTGAGGTTTATAAATGTTCCCTTAAGTGGAGGTGTTTAGATGATTACAGTAAATTCTTCTGAAATAGCAGTGTAAGACCAAATATAAAAGGCAAGCAGTAAAGCAAGATTTTGGCTACTTTGTCTCCCCTGGATTCTGTATTACTGTGTAGCTTCAGTGCAATTCTGATGCTTAGCTGTGTAAAGTGGGAGCATATACCAGGACTGTCTGTGTGTGTGTGTGTGTGTATGTGTGTGTGTGTGTGTCTGCGTGTGAGAGAGAGAGGGTGTTATCCAATCTGTTACCCATCTCAAGTATTGTAGGGACCAACTTCACAGGTTATGGGAGGATTATGTAAGAGAATGGATCACATTCATTCAGAAAGTCAAAGCAGTTGAAGGCGAAGTAATAATTCCCTGTTTCTTTCTGCAGTAATTTCTGATTGCATGAAGTGAAGATTAATTAAAATTAATCTGTGTTTGTGTTTGTGAGACAGTAGCAGGATAATGTTACCTCTTGTGCCATCCAGGCCAGTAGCCTCTGGCCACCTCTGATATGAAGCATGTGAAACATGCCTGTTCTTATTGAGATATGCTATGGGCATGAAATACACACAGGACTTTAAGGACTTTGTATAAAAGAGAGTATAAAATGGCTCATTAATGATTTTTTTAATTAATTACATATCAAAGTGAATAGTAGTTTGGATGTATTGGGTTAAGTAAAATACATTGTTCAAATTAATTTCATCAGTTTCTTTTTGCTCATTGAATGTGGCTCCTAGAAATATTGAAAGTACATCCGTAACTCACATTATTTTTCTACTGGATGGTGCTGGTTTAAGTCCCTGAAAGGAAGTGTTGGGTGTTTTGGGCTCCCTTTTCTTCCCAGTTCCAGCTTTGGAGTTTACTTACTCTGGAATTCAAGAGAAAAGGAGTTAGTTAGGCTGAGACAGGTGGGGGCGTGGGGTGTTGGGGACCACGGGAAAGGCAGAGACAGGGAAGCAGCTTAGCAGGAGAGGAAGAGCACAGGGTCGCGTGCTCATCTCTCGGCTCTCGTCAGTGTCCGTCTTCAGCTGCGCCTCATGTAACTTCTTCTGCTGGCCCAGGGAAGCTTGTGTTGACTTCTGAAATTGTTATTTCCCAAGGATCAGAGAGGAAATCTTTCTCTCTCACTGCTCACCCACCTTTTGTTTGGTTGTTGTTGTTGCTTTCATTGAGTTGGTCAAGAACCTTAGGGGCAGGAGAACTGTTTGTTGGGTTTGTGATAGAGCCAGGTCATGGTCGTGAAAGCAGGGGGAAAAAAAATTAAGTCAAGAAGAGTGAGGGATGGGGCGCCTGGGTGGCTCAGTGGATTAAGCCGCTGCCTTCGGCTCAGGTCATGATCTCAGTGTCCTGGGATCGAGCCCCGCATCGGGCCCTCTGCTTAGCAGGGAGCCTGCTTCCTCCTCTGTCTCTGCCTGCCTCTCTGCCTACTTGTGATCTCTCTCTCTGTCAAATAAAATAAATAAAATCTTAAAAAAAAAAAAAAGAAGAGTGAGGGAACTGGCCCTGGGTTTAATCTTTGAAGATTCCACAGTGTCTTTTTTTTTTTTTTTTTTAAGATTTTATTTATTTGACGGAGAGAGAGAGAGAGATCACAAGTAGGCAGAGAGAGAGGGGGAAGCAGGCTCCCCGCTGAGCAGAAAGCCCGATACGGGGCTCAATCCCAGGACCCTGGGATCATGACCTGAGCTAAAGGCAGAGGCTTAACCCACTGAGCCACCCAGACACCATGGATTCCCCAGTGTCTTGAGCTGAGCCTCACAAAGCTGTCAGTGGCTTGAAGTGCACATGGAGCTCGTGCAATTACAGACGTCAGCCCACCTTGGCCAGGGCATTACATCATCCTCTTCCAGAGTAAACGTTCTTAGCCCAGTGCCTGGCTCAGGGAAGGGGCCCACAGGGCTCCTCGGCCACTCCGGTAGCTGCCTGTTGCTTTGGCAGGAGACGGGTCCGTATGGTGAGCACACAACTGTGATTGTGAGTTCGCTCTCTAGCTGGGGGGGTCTTCCAGCTTCCCCACTTCATCAGTGCCCGGGTGTTTTCATGTATGATACAGAGATAGTGACGGAATCCAGCCTTCGGAGTCCTGTGGAAGATCAGATGAATTAACAGTGGAGAGCACTGAGAACGCAGCCTGTGCATAACTAGCCCCCAAGCAGTAATGAAGGGTGTGAGTGGTTTGCCCACCTCTTCACTCTTGCCCCTCACTCATCTCAAAATATACTGTGCTAGAGTGGCCGTGATGGTAGAGTCAATCTGAATTTCTTTGGAAGAGTTTCCCATTAACAGAAAGTCAAGAAAATCCTATACTTTTTTAAAAATGTAAATTCAGTTAGTTAACATACAGTGTATTATTAGCTTCAGAGGTAGTGTTCAGTGATTCACCAGGTGTAACACCCAGTGCTCATCACATCACGTGTCCTCCCTGAGGCCCATCACCCAGTTACCCCCGCCCCCCCACCAGCGGCCCTCAGTTTGTTGCCTGTAGTTAAGAGTATCTGATGGTTTGTCTCCCTCTCTGATTTTCTTTTCTTTTCTTTTCCCTCCCTTCTCCTATGCTCCTCTTTGTTCTTAAATTCCACATGAGTGAAATCATATCATTGTCTTTTTCTGATTGACTTATTTTGCTGAGCATAATACTTTCCATATTTAAGGAAAAAGAAAATTCTGGGCACCTGGGTGGCCCAGCTGGTTAAAGCATCCAGCTCTTGATTTCAGCTCAGCTCATGATCTCAGGGTCATGAGATTGAGCCCTGCATCAGACTCTGCTCTCTGCTCAGTGGGGAGTCTGCTGGAGATTCTCTCTCTCTCTCTCCCTCTTGCTCTCAAATAAATAAATAAATCTTAAAAAAAAAAAAAAATCAAGTACTATTTTTCCTTCCCTTGCCATTGTTTAATGTTATATGGAGAGATGAGTGGAAAAGTGGGACTATTTGTCACTGATGGGTTCAAGGCAGCCTGACTGCAGGGTGAGGGAACCTTTGAGTGCACAGACACCGTTGGCAAGGACATCCAGGCAGGGCCCTTGGTGGTGTCCCTCCGGTTTTATGTCTAGAGGGTTTCTTCCGGTTGCTCTCTTGCTCCTCCAGGGGCCTGGTCTTGTCTATAGCTGCCTGGAGCCCTTTTGCAGTCAGAAAATAAGAAAGAACTTGGCCCCGGAGAAGGCAGTGGAGACCTCTCTGGTACCATCCAGTGAACGGCACAGAGGACTGGAGCTGCAGGCGAGGCTTGTTCTCTGTTGCGGGAAGTTCTCAAAAAGTGACTCAGCAACACGAGAGAAGGTGGGAGGGTTTCTTTACCCACAGCATTTCTCCTCTGAGTTATTTTCTCCTGAGTGACATCGCAGAATTCAGAAATTAAAAAACAATGGCTGCTTCCTGGAATCCTGGTTGATGTGGCAGAAAGGATGGGTTTTGCCGTAAGCACCTGCCTGGTAACTTACCTGGTCGGGCCCCCCCTTCCCTCCCCCCGCCAGCAGCGCTCACCTGGCTGCACCTGTCGGACACTTAGCCCGCATTTTGGACCTGGCTCTCCCCTGCAGAGAGCAGCTCAGCACCTCCCTTTTGTGCCCAGAGCCGGAAATGTGATTGTTTCTTTTGCCCCTGAATTACGATATAAAAACAACTTAGACTCCTATTCTACAGTTTGTTATCCCCATTTTTTTTTTTTTAAAGATTTTATGTATTTATTTGACAGAGATTCAAGTAGGCAGAGAGGCAGGCAGAGAGAGAGGGGGAAGCAGGCTCCCTGCTGAGCAGAGAGCCCGCTGCGGGGGCTCGATCCCAGGACCCTGGGATCATGACCTGAGCGGAAGGCAGAGGCTTAACCCACTGAGCCACCCAGGCGCCCCCGTTATCCCCATTTCAGGAAAATGAAGCCATGAGCCGCGCCACTTCACTTACCTGAACAAGCAGGACTGTCTGGAACTGAGGTTGCAGACTTCAACTACGGGAGATCCCCCTCTCAGGAAGAATATACCTGTCTTTGCTATTAAATTTAAACCAGCCTCCACTCAAGAGTCTTTGAGAAGTAATCGCGAACCAGCTGCTTGAGCTCAGCTCCGGCTTTTAACTGAGGATATCTGAAGGCTCTATTGTTATATGTAGGGCTATTTTCAGGAAACCTGAAATTCACGGTCATGGTGAATGCACAGGCCTGAGAGTTGGCAAATTGGTTTCGAATTGCTACTCACCAACATGTACCTTGGCGAATTACTCTCTTTGCCTTGGTTTCCCCATCTGTCTAATATGGAGAGAACTGGTATTTACTTGCCTTCAGAGGACCGTTGGGAGATTCAATGTATGAGTATATAGAATAGGATTTGCTGCATGATACGCACTGTGTGAGCGCCGTTTGCTAATATCGAATTAGTAGGCTTAGTTTCCCTTGATTATGCCGGGGGGTTGGGGAAGCAACATGTCTATTCCAGATGTGTAATTCTCCAAGCCTGAAAAATTTGTCAGTTATCCACATAATACTTATCTCTTTATTTTGTATTTTAAAATATTTGTGTTCCTGTAATTTAAATTCCTATAATTTAAAATATATTGCATTTCTATAATTTTTTTTCTGTTTTTTTTTTTTTAAAGATTTTATTTATTTATTTGACAGATCAGAAGTAGGCAGAGAGAGAGAGTGGGGGAAGCAGGCTCCCTGCTGAGCAGAGAGCCTGATGCGGGGCTTGATCCCAGGACCCTGGGATCATGACCTGAGCCGAAGGCAGAGGCTTTAACCCACTGAGCCACCCAGACACCCCCTTTTTTCTGTTTTGACACCTTCTGTTCTGTATAAGATATGAGTGTGTGTGACCATGTGGGTGTCTTAAATCAGAAGACTTAAGGCACGCCTCACGGTTCAGTCACTTAAGTGTCTGTCTTTGGCTCAGGTTGTGAACACAGGGTCCTGGGATTGAGTCCCACGTCAGGCTCCCTGCTCAGCAGAGAGCCTACTTCTCCCTCTCCCTCTACCTACTACTCCCCCTGCTTGTGTGTGCTCTCTCTCTCTGTCAAATAAATAAAATCTTCAAAAATCATAAAATAATCAGAAGCCTTAAGTATCTGACTTGAGTGGTGAGTGTGATGTTATGCCTCATTCCTGCAAAAGTGTTTTTAAAAAAATAGTTCCATCCTAGAAGTTAACAGATACATTTTCATTTATCACACATAAATCTCTGCATGTGTGTGTACATGTGTGTGTGTCTGCAGTAGCATTTTCCCACTCCTGGGTTTATCACGCACAGTGAGGGTATTTATAGAAAGAAGGACATTTCTTGGTGGAGCACTGGAGAGGCCGGGAGACAACAGACGCAGATGATGCCTTTAGTGATTGTAATTGAATAAATATTTCCATAACTAACTGAACTAAAAAGATGTACAAATTTGAAACTATTTCAATTCATGTTTTATTCTTTAAAAATACTTTATAAGTCTAGGGTTCCTGAGTGGCTCATTTGGTTAAGTGACTGCCTTCAGCTCAGGTCATGATCCTGGAATCACTGGATCGAGTCCTGCATCAGGCTCTCAACTCAACAGGGAGTCTGCTTCTTCCTCTGACCCTCTCCCCTCTTATGCTGTCTCGCTCATTCTCTCTCTCTCCAGTAAATAAATAAAATCTTAAAAAAAAAAAACTTTGTAAGTTTACCATTAAAATTTGAATTCCTTAACTCCTCACTCCATATTAGAGTTTTCCAGATGAATCAAGATGGAATATGGAACCATTAAAGTACTATAAAAAAATATGGGTGAAAAAAATGTGGGTGAAAAATTATATGGGTGAGTGTTTTTATAATCTTGGGGTTTCTACAATGCTGCAAAATCCAATGCCATAAAGAAAAGTTGATAAATTTTACCATCTAAAATTCTCTGCATGACCAAAAACTACCATTAACTACGTTAAAAGACAAATGTCAAACAGAGTGAAAATAATATTTCTAACATAGATAAGGATAGTAAGACTAGTATAAAAAGATTCTTAAACCTGTAAGGAAAGAACTAATGCTCCAACTGAAAAGTAGACAGGGTTTGTTACCAGGCAATTGAAAAGAAAAAATATAAAAGGAAAATAAACATGACAGAAAGATAACAGCTTTTTAGCAATCAAATTAATGACACCAAAGAAAGAACAAAACCTTTTTCACCATTCAAATTAGCAAGGATGGGCATCTATCTCACGCTATAACTGCGAATCTGGCAGGGGCACCAAATAGTTATAGATACATATACATATAGAATGTGAATGAGCTGCCCTTCACCCTAGCCATCCTACTTCTAGGAATTTATCATAAGGAGATAGTTGGACGAGCCTGCAAACCTGTACACTCCAGGGTCTTTCTCACTGGTGAAACATACATCAGATATAGCCATTAAAGATTAAGGTACTCTTTATTTGTTTGTTCTTAATTATTTTTTTTAATTAACATATAATGGATTATTAGCCACAGGGGTACAGGTGTGTGAATCGCCAGGTTTACATACTTTACAGCACTCACCATAGTGTGTGTTTGTTTTTAAGTAGGCTCCACACTGGGTGTGGAGCCCGACACGGGACTTGAACTCACGATCCTGAGATCAAGACCCGAGCTGAGATGAAGAATCAGATGATTAACCAACTGAGCCACCCTACTCTATATTTACTGAGATTCAAAAAAAGTACATGATGTGTTAATAAATGAAAATAGTAAAGGGTTTTACACAGCATATCTTGTTCGTAAACTTCATTTGTTTAAAATATATGTAAAACGTTGTGTATTTAAAAAGATGTTTGGGAAGGCTATTCACCAAAAAATTAACCACGGCAAATCTCTTGTGAAGTCTCAGGTGATTCTTAATTTCTTAAATCTTTGATGGTCAACATTTGTCATTCGATACAACAGTTTATTTTGATAAATAAAATTTTGTGTTTCTGTTTTCCGAAGCCAGGCAGTGGTGCTTTCAGGGCAATGTGCAATCGATCCTGTAGGAGAAAGTTCTCTCCCTGGAAATGGCCCCGGGGCCACAGGGATTCGACGAATAGACCTGTTTGCCCAGGTGAACAGATAGACTCGGACCAATGGCGCTTGCTGGCCAGTAGGTCCTTCTGTCCACTAAGCACATATTGACCACCTCATGTGGCGTAGGCGCTGGGCTAGGTACTGAGACTGTACAGATAAAGGAAGCCTGGTCCCTGCTTTTTAGGAATGGATCATGATGTCACAGATGGACATCTCAAGAGAATGTTTGTATCTGATGACGATCATGCAGAAGGGTCTTCTATCCCAGGAGTAGAGGAAGACTCTTAAAGAGGATGATTAAGATCTCGGCTGAGTGTTTTGGTTTTCTTTATTTAAGATTTCATTTATTTATTTGACAGAGAGGGAGAGCACAAGCAGGGGGAGCAGCAGGCAGAGAGGGAGAAGCAGGCTCTCTGCTGAGCAGGGAGCCCAACTCGGGGCTTGATCGCAGGGCCCTGGCATCATGACCTGATCCAAAGGCAGATGCTTCGCCAACTGAGCCACCCAGGCGCCCCTCAGCTGAATCTTAAAAGACAAGTAGCAGACCAAAGAACAGAGGTAGGGCAGGAGTGAGAGGCTGAGAGACTGAAAAGGTTCAGGGATGTGTTGTGTGTCAGATATGTCAAAGGGAGACTGGGAAGCTTTACCAATCCAGTGGGGAAATAACTAGAGAATCCCACATCAGAACAAGTGTCTTAAATATTTGAAAATTTTACACTGTAATTTTTCCCCCAAATACTGAAAAGCTCCTGCAGGCAGTACAGGAATCAAAATTATGTCAGAGATCAGACAGTGGGCTGAGAATTTAGACAACACTGAACAGATATAGTCTAGAAGATTTGATGCTGATTCCTTAAGCTCTTGAAGTGGTTAGCCTCACTTCAGTTTTAAGAATCATAGTCCCCAAAACACGGATCCCAGAATATAGCCTCGTCTACATGTGAAGACTGTATTCCCATTAAAACACCACCAAACCGTCTGGGACAGAATTTGATGGTGTGGTGTTTGTCCCATGTGGGAATTCGAACACGACTCTGTTCCTTACTAGTGCACACCAGTGGTGTCTTCAAATAGATTCTGTGTGCATCATACGTCACAAGTAAATTCTTCACGTGGGGTGAAATAAAGACAAAAACCTGGCAATAGTTACTCACTTAGGAGCTGCAGGAACTTGTCGCTGCTGATAAGCCCCTGGTCTTTGGCAATCTTTAGAGGGGAGAATTAGGACACAATGGGAGGTAACAATGGCATGTCCATCCCCCTGGGGCCGAGCAAGGTGAGGTCTACCATTCACTCACCCACCCATTGTTCCCAAGAGTTCAGCTGTTAAATATTTCTGGGTGAGTAGTTTGTGATCATAAACTGGTGTCACAGTTTAATTGTGTTTGTGATAACAGCGTTCCAAATAGTGAGGGAAATTGCTTCAAACTCTTAGGATCTCCTGAAGCAGTAATCGTCAGTCAGCAGTCATTGACTGGCCAGTCACAGAGTTAGAATGGTTCCAGCTGAATCCATGTTTATGAACAGGACCTGCGATCTGGTGGGTGGTAGATATGACAGAAATAGAATGAGGTAACTTGCCCACAAAGCCTTTATCCTATTTTAGAAAAGACGCCATTTATGCACAGGCAGTAATTCAGCAACAAACAGAGATTGGACTTGAAAACGTGTAATGAAAGTGCTACATTGAGTATCTATTGGCCCAACAGGTCCCCAAATACTGTGGACAATGGAAAAAATAAATACAGGCTGCTTTAGGGGGTAGAAAGAAGAGGAAAATGTTATGGGAAAATAAAGACGTTTCCTTCTTAGAGAAAAATCTAGCCATCGTTCAGTAAATCATCAGTCTTTTATGATCATTGACCGTGAGTTCCTTGAAGATAATGCTTATAACGTAATCACACACCACTCTTGCCTAACATAACCGAGTGCCCAGCATGTAAGTCGTTTGGTATTAATAGGTGGATATTAATAACAGTGATGGGAGGAGAGGTGCTGTCACGCCTAGTGGTAGGTGAGGGAGTGGAGACCGTGAGAAGTTACATAACTTGCCCAAGTGTACACAGGTTGTATGTTAACTTAGAGTCTGGTCAGGAACTCAGCTACGCCTGACTTCAGAACTTCAGTGAACGGATGTGTGCTTTGAAAGAGGAAGCAGGGAAGGCACTCTTTTGGGCATAGTAAGGGATTTTTTTAAAAACATGCAAGATATAGTTCCTCTGTTCTAGGGACTTGCAGTCTAATGGAAGAACAAAGCCTGGCATCACCTACCTTGTCCTTTCTCATTCATCAAGCACCGACTTATTGAGCCCTGTTGGATGGGCGGCCTTTCCACCCTGGCCTGCTCTGTGTGTGCCAGCGGCAGCCCTCTGTCCCACAGCTCTCAATATGAACTTGACCCTGAGGATCATCCCATGACAGTGCACTGCAGGCCTCTGATGAAGGCACACAGATGTTGTGGGCCTTATTTCACACTGAATTTCTTTTTGATCTCATTGGCGAACAACCACTGAACACTGGTGGGAAGATACCCCTCATGTGGTATCCTGTTCCTGAGCTGGCTTCTGTAGACTAGAGTCTGGAGAACCTACATCAGAGCCCAAGGAAGGTCAAGGACACCTCTATTTGAGAGGCAGTGAACCCAGTAAAAACCTAATTGTGTCAAATAATTAATCCCAAACTCTGGATTTTTGGGGACATAAAGATAAGAGAGTTTACTATAGTAAATGCTTCATTTCCTTGTTTGGGCATTTTTATGTGTTCATTGTATTAAGTACTCTGATGTTAAATGGAAAGAGCTGGGTATGAAACTCATAGAATGACTGTCTATCAAATGGCAATATATATCCAATATATACGTGCATGGACTGTAAAGAAAGCCTCTCAGTTTGCCAGGAAAGGTGAATGATGGTTATCTCTGGGTGGGGCTGATCACCAGTGAGCCTTTGTGCTTCTGTTATAGTTTCCAAATATTCCTCATCTCTTTCTAAACGAAGTTATTTTATTTTATTTTATTTATTTATTTTTTGAGAGAAAGAGAGAGAGAACATAACCGGGGGGAGAGGGAGGGAGAAGCAGATGCCCTGCTGAGCAGGGAGTCCCAAAGAGGGGCTGGATCCCAGGACCCCAAGACCGTGACCTGAGCAGAAGGCAGACACCATAAGGTGCCCTACTAAAGGAAGTTTTTTAAAACATTTAAGTAAATGGGTTGGTTTTATTTTTTTTGGATTTTTTTGTTTTATTTTTTCAAAACACACTATGATGAACCTTACTTTTATAAAGACGAATGTGCTGTTTATGGAAGGAAATAATCTAGAAAACTTTCTTAAAGAAGTTTATATATTTATTGAATATTTTTTATGTGCAGGCATTGTATCAAGTATTTTGTTATTTATAATTTATTCAATCCTCATAATACCTTATCTGGTAGGTCACAATGAGAACCTATCAGTTGTCTTACACTTCCTTTCAAAGTGTAAAGAGAAGAAATGAGGGGTGTCTGGGTGGCTCAGTCAATTCAACACATGACTCTTAACTTCCGCTCAGGTCATGATCTTAGGGTTGTGAGGTCGAGCCCTACATCAGGCTCCACACTCAGCATGGAGTCTGCTTAAGATTCTCTCTTTCTGGGTGCCTGGGTGGCTCAGTGTGATTAAGCCTTTGCCTTCGACTTAGCTCATGATCCCAGGGTCCTAGGATCGAGCCCCACATCGGGCTCTCTGCTCATCGGGGAACCTGCTTCCCCACCCCCACCAGCCTGCCTCTCTGCCTACTTGTGATCTCTGTCTGTCAAATAAATAAATAAAATCTTAAAAAAAAAAAAAAAAAGACCCCCCCCCCCCCCCCCCGCCTGCTCTCTCTGCCCCTCTTCCCTGCTGGTAGTTTCTCTTTCACTTTCTGATAGATAAATAGATAGATAGATAGATGATAGATAGATAGATGAAAGATAGATAGATAGACAGACAGACAGACTGCTAGTTTAAAAAACAGAAGAGAAATGAGCAGGATGAGGTGAGAGTTGACCGATGACCAGCTTGAAGTGGAGCCATCCTGACCCGATGTGCATTCTCAGTTCCTATCAGGTTTTCTACTGTAATTCTTCACAGTCGCAGCTTCTCCTAGAGAGCGTAGTGGGCGTCACACTGCGTAAGGCTTCATTAAAAAAAACAAAGAAACAAAACAAGGGGCTGCAGATGAGTAAAGCCCAATGCTGAGAGGGGCTGCTGACTTAGTGGCAGGGGACCTCGGGTGCGTTTGGATTCTGCTGCAGAGTAATGGCTACAAGGTGACCTGTGAGCTTCTTTCTCCGTCTTGGGAGTGAGTGTGTTGAACTTAGGTGATCCTGTAGGCGTGCTGAACTAATGCTCAAAGGTTCCACCCTACCAGCTCCCCAGATTATGGTCACGCAACTCTGTGCTCTTGGTTTCTCTTAAGCCGTGGGTCATTGAAAAGATTATACATGACATTTTTTTTTGATGCTGTTTTTTTTTTTTTAAAGAAAAACAGTGAGGCTGGTAGTGTTCACAGCTACCAGCTTTATGGTCCCAAGTTGGCCAAGGTGTTGATTACCTTGTGATATCATTTTTTTTTTCTTCTGAAAAATTAGACACATGATTATCTTCTGTAGCTTCAAGGCCTTCCTGTGAGCTAGAAGGTGAGAAGGTGGAAGTGTGGGGTACTGTCCTGTTTCATCCTGGCGGGCTGGTTTTCTGTTGATCTTTCATCCAGAGATACTGGCTTGTGTTGATGTTGTGGAGCTGCTAGTCAGTGTGACACTCATGCTGCTGACTTTCCGTTTTCAAGTGTTGTTGGAAGTAGTGGTTGACATCCATGGGTTCTGTTATTTGAAAGGAATAATGAAATATTTGATAGAAGATAGTCTGAAATAAAATTTAGGCAAACAGAATATTTAATTTCCCAGGTTGCTGACTTTGGCAAAGACTATTCTACTGTAAGCTGGTCACTTTCAGAGGATGGTTTTGTTTATTAACTTACATAGGACTCTGTTGCTTCTGCTGGATTTTAAAAGGGTAAGAGAGAGTCAAAACTCACCAAAGCCAAATTCTAAAGGAAAACAAAGAGATAAAAGTCTCGGGACTCCTGGACTTAGTTGGTTAATTAAGCAACTGCTTTGGGCTTGGGTCATGATCCCAGAGTCCTGGTATCAAGTCCTGTACCAGGTGCCCTGCTCAACAGGGAGTCTGCTTCTCCCTCGGCCTGCTGCTCCCCCTGCTTGTGCTCTCTCTCTCTGACAAATAAATTTTAAAAATCTTAAAAAAAAGAGATAAAAGTCTCGTGGCCATAATATTAAATATATACATAAATAATATTCCACTAACATAATTAACAGTACATTTCAAAAATGGTCTTTCATGGTTTTTAAAAGGTGGCATAAAGTTTCTTAGCTAGAAAGGCCATTGCTGGGGAAAGGAATGGGTGAAGAGGGAGGCTGTGTGGGACGCGATGTGCGCAGTTCACTTCCTCAGAAATCATAGTCCATGCTTACATTACTATGTAAATGATATTTACATTTTCTTTTCTTTTTTTTTTTAAGATTTTATTTATTTATTTGACAGAGATCACAAGTAGGCAGAGAGGCAGGCAGAGAGAGAGGAAGGGAAGCAGGCTCCCTGCTGAGCAGAGAGCCCGAAGTCTCGATCCCAGGACCCTGAGATCATGACCTGAGCCAAAACAAAGGCAGAGGCTTTAACCCACTAAGCCACCCAGGCGCCCCGATACTTACATTTTCATTTAAAACATAGTTCAAAAGCTGTGTGCATGGCTATTAAGACTGCAAGTCAGAAGAGAAAGGGCAAATGGAAAAACCAGAGCACTGTAATAGCAATCTATGAAACTGATGAAGTTTTCAAATTGTGAGACAAGGCCATACTGGTACACATCTCTCTTTGGATTAAGTTTCATTTCCATTTTGGAAACCACATGCACAACAAGCTGAATTGCGTTTAAATTCCCTTCTCGCTGCACGTACCCTGCTTCACTGTATAAATGACACTGTTGACTTTGATCCTTGACCAAAGAAGATATCATCCAATGATATGTGAAATAGTGTTTTACGTTTAATGTTGCATCAGCATTTTGGCATTTTTCTTGACTGCTTTACATCTGGTTGCCTTCTCTTACTCAAGAACTTTTCTTTTTTTAATTTAAATGTGTTTAGACCTTGGGGCACCTGGGTGGCTCAGTCGGTTAAGCGTCTGCCTTCAGCGCAGGTCATGATCCCAGGGATGAGCCCTGTAAAAGGGCTCCCTGCTTAGTGGGGAGTCTGCTTCTCCCTCTCCCCCTGCCCCTGCCCTCACTTGTGCTCTCTCTTAAATAAATAAATAAATCTTCTTTTTAAAAAAAAGTGTTTACACCTTGAGTTTTTTTTTTTTTTTTTTTAAAGATTTTATGTATTTGTTGGACAGACAGACACAGCAAGAGAGGGAACACAGGAAGGGGGAGTGGCAGGCAGAGGGAGAAGCAGGCTTCCCATGGAGCAGGGAGCCCGATGCAGGGCTCAATCCCAGGGCCTTGGGATCATGACCCGATCCAAAGGCAGCCACTCAACAACTGAGCCGCCGGGTGCCCCTAGACCTTGAGTTTTGACCATGGCTTTCCTCCTTTGTTCTTTGGCTGTTTCCCCTAATGTGATTGCTCAATTCCCAAGTGTTGAAATGAAAAACAATATGCTTTTAACTCCGATGGAACTCTGAAAATCAGTTACTCATTTCAGAGATATTTATTGATCCATTGCTATAAACTGGCTTTTCCTAGGGGATGTAACATGTCGTGAGCCAGTAACCACCCTCATTTGGCTCCCATCTTAGGGAGTGACAGACACTAAGCAGAGAGACAGATAATACCCGGTCAGATGGGGATACGTGCAATGAAAAAATAAAGGGACACAGAGTGACAGATAGCTACTTTAAATGCATAGGTCAGAGAAGGTTTGTCTGAGTCGTTGACCTTTTGAGCAGAGATCTGCAGTAAGGGAGCAAAAGCCACAAGAACACCCAGGAACAAAGTGGTTGAGGCAGAGGAACAGTAGGGCCAAATCCCTGCGAGGGAGCCTGGGGGAGGGTTCCAGGAAAAAGCCTGAGTGAGGTCTTCTTGCCAGGAGCGTGATGGCTGATCACCTCACTCTGTGACTGAGGGAGTTAGGGCGTAATATAGTCCGGTTTTGGGTTTAATCTAAAGGCTTAATCTGGCTGCCGTGCTGGGCATAGACTGTACAGGGCAAGGAGGAAGCAGGCGATGGTTAGAGGCGGGGTCAGGCAGGAGGGGACGGTGGTGGGGCCTGGGGGAGGTGTCAGTGGAGGTGGTGATGTGGGCACATTCCGGGTACATTCAGGGGATGATGAAATGTGGTCTTTATTAGAGCTCGTCTCATCTGCAGGTTTCTCAGTGAGGGAGCGGGAGTGCTGGGGGGTATTATGTACAGTAGAGGCCCCGTAAGTGGTTCAAGCAAGGCAAGGTTTATAGGTTCTGAAGCAAAGACTGTTCTGAGACTTAGCAACATGGTATTGTACAAGTAAAGACTTTTGCAAGATAGGGTCTGTAAGGGATAAAATGCCCCGGGTTCGGTTCTGTGGTGACGGTGCTTGGCCGTACATAGGTGTGGGCCATGGCCCAGGTAAAGAGAGTCACTTCAGGACTCTGAAAGCTCTAGGATGAGTTGCTTCTTCTCTTGAGCATTTATTTCATCGGCTCTGATAGAAACCAGCATGTTTCATTTCAGTCAGCCTAATTGTGATCTTCAGACATGACTTGTTTTTTTTTCATTTTTAGCAAGTGGGTTAAAGGCTACAGGTCCCTCAGGAGGCAGTGTCTGCTCTCCCCTCCCTTCCCTTGATTGCCGCTCTTTCCCTGGCCCCCAGCGCTGACCCTTATTCCTGCCCTCTTTGTTCCTCGCGGAACTCTGAGCTCTAGCTTCTTCTTCCCCTGCTCTGAGCTGTGGTCCATGTTCCTGTTCTGTTTGCCTCAGATATATCTGCCATCCCCATTCAGTTATCTTTCCCATCTCCCCAGAATAGGAGCAGCATCCTATGAGGCATGAAAACAGATACACACAAATAAAACAGATACACACAAATAAAACATACCAAACCCCCAGATAATTTTCCATTGGGATCTCTTTTCCCGTTTGCACTGTTACCTTTTAAGGAACGAATGCTATCAGTACCTCCCTCCTCGTCCTGCCCAGCCTCCCACCACCTCCATCACCTTGTAACCGCATCCCTATGCTTCGAGGTACTCCACAAAAGTTACTCTTTTGTGCTCATCAGAATCTTCCAGAAGAAAAAAGTCAACTTTGAAAAGATGTGGTAAATGTGTAAATGTCACTCTTTGCAGAAAGTTGGTCTTGGGGGAGAAGGGGGCTTGATTTGAACTCCACGCAGGTTGTGGAGAGAGGAGAAGTTGATCGGAAGTGGAAGAAGAAATTAGATGGCCAACTGGATGGGGTAGAAAAGGGAGGAGGTAAGAGAGGGATGATTAAAGTAGATTTGGTCAGCCAAGGTCAGAGCTACCCAGAGGGCATCCTGAGAAAACAAGTGAATAACCTCTAGCTTGTCCCCAAGGTAAGGGGAGAGCCGAAGTCCTAGTCTAGGACAGATTTCAAGACCCAAAACCCACCTTAGAGTGGGGGATGTGGCTCATTCCATAGGGAACAGATGTCCCAGATGGTGATTGAGGTTGTTTCTGGAAACTGCCGTGGTGGAGGTGTGAAAGGCCATGGAGCCATAATTACTCCTTGATTGGCTGCAAGGCCTCTTTGAACTACGCGTGCTGCTTCAGATGTGACCCAAAGTAAAACAAACCTTGAACCACGTCCAGGTCTTACATTATTACTTGAAAATCTTTGAACTCTGAGATTTTACCAAACTTAGGCCTTTGAGTCCAAGCAACATCTCAGAAAGCTAGCTGAAAGAAAGGGGTACGAACGTGCCAAAAACCTATGGCTATTTTGTGCCTCTCTGTGAGCTGGCCTCCCAAATTCTCCTTTGTGTGTGTATAAAAATGTGTGGGCCTTTCATACTTCCCTACGTTAAAAATGTCTGAGTTAAGTCATCCAAAGTCTTAGAAATTACACAGGTTTTTTTTTTGGTCACGTTTTTTCTTGGCATTATTTATGTGTAATTGACTTGTAGCATTGTATAAATTGAAGGCTTACAACCTGATGATTTGGTACACATGTGTATTGGAAAGTGGTTAAGACAATAAGGTCAGTTAACATGTCTGTCTGTGACCTCACATAATTACTGTTTTTTTGTGTATGTGGTGAGAGCACTTAAGATTTACTCCCTTAGCAACTGTCAAGTATATAATACAGCATTGTTAACTATAGTCACCATTCTGTACCGTATATCCCCAGAACTTCTTTATCTTATGACTGAAAGTGGTACCTTGGCTCTTGTGAATAGTGCTGCAGTGAACACGGGAGTACAGATAGCTCTTCAGGATTCTGATTTCCTTTCCTTTAGATATACACACAGAAGTGGGAGTTCTAGATCATATGAGAGTTCTAATTTTTTTATTTTTTCAGGAACCGCCATACTGCTTTTCATAGTGGCCGCACCAATTAACATTTCCACCCACAGTGCACGAGGGTTCTCTTTTTTCCTCCAGACTCATCAACACTTGCTATTTTTTGTCTTTTTGATAATTGCCATTCTGACATGTATCAGATGATACAGCAGGGTTTTTTGTTGTGTTTTGTCTTGTTTGCTTCTGTACATCCCTCTTGAGGAGCCAAAATGGAATGTCAGCTTTAAGAAGTTTTGCGATCCTAATACACATCTGTTTTTTTATTTTTAAAGATTTTATTTATTTATTTGGCAGACAGAGATCACAAGTAGGCAGAGAGGCAGACAGAGAAGAGGGGGAAAGCAGGCTTTCTGCTGAGCAGAGAGCCCGATGTGGGGCTCGATCCCAGGACTCTGGGATCATGACCTGAGCTGAAGGCAGAGGCTTAACCCACTGAGCCACCCAGGTGCCCCCTGATACACATTTAGATAGCTTACGTGTAGATGGTGGGTGAGAGTCCCTGAGGACCATCTCTCCATCAGTTCTGGTCCTTGGGTTCTCACTACAAGAGACTGCCTGGCCACTGTCACTCAAGTCAGTCGATTTGAATTTAATTGAACCCCTCTGATGCCCTTATGAATGAATCGTCATCCCCTCTCCCCGAAAGATAAATAATCAAAACGCCCACTGTCTTTCACAAACCCGTTGAGCAGAACGGGTTACTAAAACAGGCTCATGCCAACGAAACGGGCTGCGGAAGACGGTGTGATCTTACACGCTGCGCCGCTTGCCATTGCACTGTCCTCGAGCATGCTGTGCCCCTCACCCAGGCACATCACTCCTCAAGCTGTCAGAGCCCACTTTCCTCTCTGAGAGGAAGATAACTTGGCGATTCATAGCAACTGAAAATGATCTTTTGTTTTATGTGAATGAAGCTCTTGCGAGAAGAGATCTACAGACTTGTCAAAGAGGAGAGGCGCTAGAGCCCTTGTGTCCCTTCTGTGCGTGTTCGAGCGCCCTCGCTAAACACTGCACAGCCTTTCTCCATGAGTGTGTGCATTGCTTTCATGAGATCGTTGCCGTGAAAGACAGGTCATGAGTATTTTTCCGAAGTAGAGAGGCTACACTATTTTATCACACAGTGTATTTTAGCTTTCCATTTTCAAAATGCAGTGGCAGTGCTTACAAACTTGGGAACGACTTTAACTGGAAATGACTCTATCCAGGCTCCTTCTGTTCTTGTTCATGATTCTGCTGCCACTCATGGTTGTCTAAGCCAGACTGAGTCAGGCCCCTGAACGCCAGCTTCCATCCAGAGACGTATTAAAAGAAACATTAAAGATCATTGAAAAGCAAGTTACGTTTTTACTGAATAATCTCAGAAAGTCACAAGGCATTCCCATTCATGAACCACAGCACAGCATCCTGAAGTCTACAGCCATAAGTCTCTAGCTCTCGGGTGACTTTGTCTGTCTCCCGTTTACTCCCTCAGGAAATCTCCCTCTTTCCCTGTCTCATCTTCCACAAAACTCTCCCCTCCAGCCGCCCCCGGAGCCTTCCTGTGCCTGGCCTTAACAATTCTCTTATCAACCCTCCCCCTTGTGGTGTGAACGGGCCTGCTGCCGCTCTCACACCAACCTCCTCACCCCTTCCCCGGACTGCAGCCCAGAAGCACACAAGCAGGTCTGGCCTCGGGCAGTTCCTCAGTAAGGCAGCTCGGCAGTGGGGTGCTGGAGGCCCAAATGCTATCACTGCTTTCTGTGCTCGTTATTATCTGGGAATCTTTTCCTTAACAGAAATCCATGTAAGTCGGAACCCAACGAAAGGAATGAAGTCGAATGGACATTAAAATGCACTTCTTCCTTACACACACCCACGCATGCGTACACACACACACACACACACACACACACACACAGAGCCACCGGACAAATTGTTCAGTGGTTTAGCTGGCTGTGGCCGGCACCCATTAAATGGGAGAGTTTCTGGAATGGTCGTTGGAATTCCTCATCCTGCAGAGCCATTGTGCAAATTCACGACCATTGATCTTGGACGTTGTGAGGAGCTGACTGCAAATGAATCAGCAGAAAGTGACTGCCAGCCCTAGAAAAACAACTCACATTTCAGGTCCTTTTGAGACCAGTGGAATTTTATCAACTGCATAAACAGCGGAGGGCATGTGAGCTGCTCTGTTCGTTACCTCTTGAGAAGTATTTGTTACTACCTTGTAGTTTACCCTAACAGTTTACCGTTCCTGTTACTTTCAGCCTTATTTTATGATAATACAGTTCTTAATGACTGACTTGAAAAGGCTTATCTTAAGGGTGCCTGAATCTTCCATTCAGATACAGAGTACGCAGTGTGGAAACTTGTAACAGTTCTCTATACAAAAAGAATTTCTCTTTTTCTCAGAAATTCACTTTACTATACATTTGTGGGAGAGTTGAATGAGAGCATGGGTGTGAGTCACACCGGCTGGGTTCAAGACCTGGGCCCATCCCACCACTCACTATGTCGTTCAGCTAGGTGAATGATTGCTCTGTCCTCAGTTTCCTTTTGAGTATGATAGAGACATTGATGACTCTACTTCCTGGAGCCCTTGGAGTATGGAATGGGCTGTCGTATGTCAGGTTTTCAGAGCTGGATCTGGAACACCAGAGGGCTCTGTAAATGGCAGCTCTCCTTTCCTCTTCTCTAACCCTCCTCCTCCGCCTCGTCTTCTCTTTTTTCCCCTCTCCTGCCCCCTCCCCCGCCTCCTCTGTCTTACTGCAGTGACGGAAGAGGTCCTTGATTTATTCCTTGGTCTTAATGACCACATATCAGAGTTGTAGTAGTATAGCAGAAGCCTTAACATTAAGTTATCTCTCAAAACACAAGTTTTTGTGAAGACATTGCAGTAATTACATGTTGGAGAAAAGCTCAGTTTTCCGCTGTTAAGTACAGTGGTGGTCAAATCGCCATTTTCACAAAGGTTTCATGTACCTCTTACTTTGGATGGCATATTAGTTCCTAACTTTAAGAGCACAGGGATGCTATCTTCCACTGATAAAGCTTCCAGAGACCTGACAAGGGAGGGGCTAGCATTTTCCCTGATGTTACTTTCCAAGGTTAGATGTCTTTGTAACTTTTATTCATATCTCTGTGATTTACACATTTATCCAAGTTCTGTCTGAACCCATTCATACTTTATGCCTATATTGTCTCCCCAAATAACATTTACTGTGAATAATTATTTAGTGATTTAATTTTTAATTAAATTTATTTAAATATTTAAATAATTAAGTAAATAATTATGTACTGTGCTTTGTGGTTTAAAAAATAAATAAATAAATAACTGGCTTGGTGGTTAAGAACATGGCCCCCAGCTCAGACTAACCTGGATCTGCACCAGCGTTCCCACTAGACCAGCCAATCAAAGGCTGATCTCTGCATCTGCAGAAAGGGGGCATGATTCCTGCCTCTTAGAGCTGACATGAGGATTAAGTCTGCAGAACAGAGCCTAGGTGACTGGGCAGACTTTTATCACGAATGTTAATCTAAGATAACAGGAGGCTGGTGGAGAAGAGCAGAGAGGAATTCCAACTTTTCAAGAGTCCCTGCGGCCACGGTGGGTGGAGAACCAGTACTAGGGAAAAGTCCCAGCAGGGCTCTTGAGAAACTTGATAAATTGTTGTCAGAACAGCCACGCATGCCCTCTTTTCTGAAAGCGGCTCTGGATCTTCCTCGACCACTCATTTTATTTCTTGATTGGGAATTATTACTGGATGGTGTAGAAATTACCCCCCCCCCCATTTGAAAACCTCAGTGTGCGCACGCATTCATAAAGGAATCCGGGCTCGATTTGGATCTGGTTGTGTGTCTTTGTGGGAACTTGTCAGGAGATGAATGTCCAGGGGCCCTTAAAGACTGGATAATAGTTCCTGGTCACTGAGTAATGAACCCCAAATGAATGAGGGAAATGTGTTGTCTGGCCTCTGAAATGATTATATGATTCGGGAATGGGGCGTGTAGGTCGAGTGTTAATCATTAAAGGTGCTATAGTGAGAGAAGCTTTAGCACCTCTCATCCTTGCAGCAGTGGGCGCCCCTCATCCTGTCCTCTCGAAGACATGGACAAGACCTAAGAATGCTACGGGACCACAAGCACCCCATGCACACATCCCAGCACACATAGTCCACTAAGAGAGGTGCCCTGCTTCCATGGCACGCAGCTGGGAAGTCACAAAGGCAGGTCTGGAAGAGAAAGGCCTTTTGAAACCAGTGCTCCATCTGGAGTGATCTGTTGTCCTGTTGAAGGAGAAAGAACTGGCATCGGAGTCAGTGGCATTCTTTTTTGCCCCTAGGAGAGATTATACATCCCCCATCTCAACCACTCCCTATTCTTAGTGTTACGATACTTTCCCGTCTCCAGTTGAAGACATACCTGTTGGGGGAGACAGGAAACATTCTGGCATATGGGGTGCCCCACTGATGCCTCACCAGTGCCCCACCAGCACCCATCAGCTGAATCCAAGATAAAGACTCCACTGTCTTAAAACTCTCTATGAATTCTCTCTCTGGCTCTTTCCCTGTCTTACTTTTGTGTTCTTCCTAACCTTCCTCTACCAACTGGCCCATTTCAAGATGTACATTCATTCTTCCTTTGCTGCAGCTTCTTTCAGAGAGAGGCAGAAAGCCTTGGATTACAGTGGTTGGAGACTCTTCAGAAGAGGTGGTTAAGGACAGTCCAAAGGACAGATAGTTGACCTGGTGGCCTCAGTGCTGGGCACTGGGGCAGCGAGTCTACCACCATTCAATTCAGAATAGAGGCTGACTCTTCAGTGGGACTTGCATATCAGGTCTTCCTGGACTGGTCCTATCAGCTCTTACCATTATTGTGCCCCCCCTGGAATGCTTCATGTCGGCCATATTGAATTGCTTGTAGTTCCCATTTGCCTCACTGGGCCTCTGTACTCACCGGCCTGTTGCCTGAACTTGTCCTTCTTCCCGACACTAGTGTTCCTCAGGACTCCACTGAGATATGTCACCTCCTCCAAGGCTCTCCCCAGCCTTTCTTAGCGGGTCTCACCCTTTTATCTCCCTTTTATCACAACCACCCCATACATAGCTATAGAGACTGTGTCCTTCCTTTCCTATTTTCCTGTGTCTTCCTCACCCACTCCTCCAGAAGAGGCTGTGCGCTCTTCAGAACAGGGACGCTTTCTCCTCCTAGACATAATGCCCAGGACTGAACAGTATATTCTCTGGCAGATCGTAGGTGCCCAGTAAATATGCTGAAGGAAAGAAACACAGAAGAGCAGCACAGGATACCCCCACACTTGACTCCAAGACAGAAAGCCACTAGTTCCTTCCACTTTCCCATGTCCAAACTGAAATCAAGGGTGTTTTTGCCCAGACCGTTTTAGTCCAGAAGTGTGTCCTAAATAGGTTTAGTTTTCAAAGAGCTCATAGCAGTCAGTAAGAAAAACAATATAACTCCAATAAGAAAAAAAGGGCAACAGATACAAAGTGATGCTTCGCATAGACGGAAGTACAAATGACTGATATCAACACATGGAAAAATGCTTGGTGTCCTCAAACTAAAATAAAAACTAGGTACCACTTCCACCCTTCAATTCGTTGCCTATTTTTGGAAAGGATAGTACCCTTTATGGACAAGGGTGCTGAAATGAGTTTTACACCACTGAAGCCAGACTAAATGGAATCAGCACCCCCAAGGCCTTTTCTCTCTGGTTTTCAAATACAAGCAAGCATTAGGTTTCACTAGAGAATGAGGATACAGTAGGCCTAGGAGAATTGCTCTTTGTGACATTAACGTGTGGGGATTTTGAAATCATGGGAGATATGTACAAATATGTACAATATTCCTACTTCCCCTAGTAGAACCCTCCAGGGCCAGACCTCTCCATGTCTATTCTCACACATATAAAGCCTAAACATGTAATTTTCTTGCTTGTTACTTTTGAACAACTCCTATTTTTAGATCATTAGCACATAATGTGTCAAACAATCTTAATTTGAAATCACTTTCCCTTTATTAGGTGGATTTGAAAAGAACTGAGAGTGTTTTCTATTAAATGTACCAAAGCCTTGTTTTGAAATGTTCAAAACATTTAGAATGGGCAGTTTATAATTACCCTAGAAATTGCTTAATAATAATTACATTGGAGAGGGCAAAATCACTTTCTACAAGCAAGGTACAGTAATTATCACTAAGGAACTGCCTGACTCAGAGAATGGATAATGGTCTATGAGCACCTTCAACCCGGTCTCTGGCTTGCCTAAGATTGTTCCAGATTTAGAATCAGCCCTGGTGAGGAATGGCCGAGTGGAATGGGGTCAGTCTGTGCGTGCTGAGGAATGTGCTTCGGATAGGATAGGACAGGGGCGCTGAGAGCATGAACCTTCCCCTCCAGACAGCCAGTTCTCCTTGGCACTTCCAGCTACATCCGTAACCCCTGCATTGCTTGTCACAGAACCTAGCACACAGCAGCTTCTTAGATACACCCAGTACGAGCTCTCAAGAGGGGGAGGGTTTAGAAGTGCAGGAGGGTTAGCTATGCTGAAGTCATCAAAGTTTTCACTCTTCTCTGCTCTGCAGTGAAAATTCTATTCAACCAGCAGATATCAGGCCCCGACCCACTGCTGCAAAAATAAGAAACACAAAATATGTTGTAAGAAGAGGATGACAGGAGGGGTGAGGCAAGTTCAGAAGCAGAGCCCAGTGAGATACAAGCATGCTTCATTTCATTTTATTGTGCTTTATTGCACTTTGCACTTTGCAGATTTTTTTTTTTTTTTAACAAATCAAAGGTCTGTGGCAACCCTGCCTCCAGCAAGTCTGTTGGCACCATTTTCCAATAGCATTTGCTCACTTTGTGTCTCTGGGTCACATTCTGGTAATTCTTGGAATATTTCAAACCTCATCGTTATTATGTTTGTCATGATGATATGTGATCAGTGATCTCGATGCTACTATTTGTCATTGTTTGGGGCACCACAGGCCACACCCATGTACGATGGGGATGTCATCGGTAAATGCTGTGTGTATTCTGAGTGCTTTATTGACCAGCCATCAGTGGGGGATATCCCCCACGTCCCTCCCCATCCCTGGGCCTCCCTAGCCCCTGAGACACAATATTGAAATTGGGGCAGTGGATATCCCAACTGCCCTCCAAGTCTTTGAGTGTAAGGAAGAGTCACAGGTTTCTCACTTGAAATCAAACACTGAAAGTGCTTAAGCTTAGGAGGAAGGCACGTCAAGAGACAAGATAGGCTGGAAGCCAGGCCTCTTGCACCAAATAGCCA
Source organism: Mustela nigripes (assembly GCF_022355385.1). Lineage (NCBI taxonomy): Eukaryota > Metazoa > Chordata > Mammalia > Carnivora > Mustelidae > Mustela > Mustela nigripes. The sequence goes on from NC_081566.1 coordinate 20,206,555, forward strand.
CATCGTGAATGCAAAGGAAAGGTTCTTGAAGGGAATTAAAAGTGCTGTACTCCGGGAACACACAAATGATAAGTGTAGCAGCCTTACTGTTGTGATGGAGGAAGTTGGAGTGGTTTGCATAGAAGATCCAAGCAGCCACAGCATTCCCTTAAGCCAAAGCTTAATCCAGAGCAAGACCCTAACTCTCTTCCATTCTATGAAGACTGAGGAAGCTGCAGAAGAAAAGTTGGAAGCTAGCAGAAGTTAGTTCATGATGTGAGGCATAAGGAGAGAAGCCATCTTCATAACAAAAGTGCAGGAGGAAGCCACAGGCGCTGATGGTGAAGCTGTACCAAGTTATCCAGAAGATCTAGCTGTGATAATCAATGAAGGTGGCTACACGATACAACAGATTTCCAGTGTAGATGTGACAGCCTTCTGGGTGCCAGCTAGCACGTTCATAGCTAGAGAGGAGAAGTCAGTTCCTGCCTTCAAAGCTTCCAGGGACAGGCTGACTCTTGTTAGGGACTCATGCAGCTGGTGACTTGAAGTTGAAGCCAGTGCTCATTTCACATTCCGAAAATCCCTGGCTCTTAAGAACTATGCTAAATATACTCAGCCCATGCTCTAGAAATGAAACAACAAATCTTGGATGACAAGCACATCTGTTTATAACATGTTTACTATTTTAAGCCCATTATTGAGATCTGCTCAGAAAAAAAAAGTTTTTGTTTTTGTTTTCAAAATATTAGCACTCATTGACGTTATACTTGCTCACCCAGGAGCTCTAGTGGAGACATAAAATGAGACGAATGTTGTTTTTAATGTCAGCTAACACATCCATTCTGCAGTCTGTGGATCAAGGAATAATTTTGACTTTCAAGTCTTATCACTTAAGGAATACATTTCATAGGGCTGTAACTCCCATAGAGAGATGGGTTTTCTGATCTGGAAAAAGTAAGCTGAAAGCCTTCCGGAAAGGATTCTCCATTCTAGATGCCATTAAGAGCCTATGTGATTCATGGAAGAGGTCTAAATGCCAACAGGAACAGGATTTCGGAAAAAGTGATTGCAGTCCTCATGGATGACTTAGAAAGGGGCTTAAGACTTCAGAGGAGGAAGTGACTGCAGATGTGGTGAAATAGCAAGAGAACTAAAATTCGAAATGGAGCCTTACGATGGGACTGAATTACTACAATCTCATGATCAAAGTTGAGTGGCTAAGGAGCTGCTTACTATGAATGAGCAGTGTTTTCCTGAGATGGAATCTCCTCCTGGTGAAGATGCTGTGAAGCCTGTTGAAATGACAACAAAAGATAGATGGATGGATGGATGGATTCATAGACTGGTACATAGATACATAGATGGGAGGAAGGGTGGATGGATGGATAGATAGACACATATATACATGGATGGATGGATGGATAGATACATTTATACATGGATGGATGGATGGATGGATGGATGGATGGATGGATAGATATGTAGCTGGATGGATGGATGATTAGATAGACACATAGGTGGATGGATGGTTGGATAGATAAATACATAGACAGATGGATGGTTGGGTAGATGTGTGGATAGATAGAATATTACATAGCTTTAGTTGACAACAGCAGTGTTGGAGAGGATTGACTCTGATTTTGAAAGAAGTTCTACTTGTGTATAAAATGCTGTCAAGCAGCATTGCATGCTACAGAGAAATTGTTCATGAAAGGACGTTGCTTTTGAGGTGGCAGTCTTCTCTGCTGTCTTACTTTAAGAAATTGCCTAAGCTAACCCAGAGTTCAGCAGCCACCACCCCGATCAGTCAGCAGCCATCAACATCGAGTTCCACTCATAAAAAGATTCTGATTTGCTAAAAGCTCCAGATGATGATGAGCATTTTTTAGCAATGAAGTATTTTTATTTATTATTTTTCAAACGTCAATACATATTTTAGGAATTTTACATGTAATTCCTTCCACTGCCAATCACATAGTGCCTCCAAAGTCAAAATCATAATCTCCAAAGGAGCCCTTTTACAAAGAACGTTTGTTCAGTCCTGATTTGTCACATTTAGTCAATCCAGTTCTTTTGGTTGGACTTCCTTGACCTCCACCCAAATATGGACATCGCCTGTAATCTTTGGGATACAGTTTCTTTATGGTAGGGCCCTTGAAGTCAAATTGCAGGAAATATATTGATTGCTGTTTTGGCAAATGATCTAAACTTATTCCTCCTTAATTGTTTCTAATATTGAAAAATTGTGTTGCTTCCACTCTACCCCATGAACCCAGCAGAAAGTGTTACAGGTAGCAATAAAGTATTTCTAAGTTTAAGGTATGTACATTGGATTTTTTAGACCTAATGCTATTGTGTACTTAATAGACTATCATATAGTATAAACAATCTCTATATCTTCGTGGGGAACCGAAACATTTATTTGACTGACTTTATTACATATTTGCTTTATGGCAGTGGTCTGGAACTGAATCCACATTACGTCTGTGATGTGCCTGTATAGTTCAGGTACATTTTTAGCAATGTGCTAACATATAATAACAAATATTTAGCTAACATATATTGAGTACTTACTATAGACAAGGCGCTGTTTTATGTGACACCCTCAATGTCACATTGAGGACATCCATAAACCAAAAATGGACTTGAAAGCAGTTTCACACCCATTGCAATTGGATGCAAAAAAAAATGCAAAGAAGGGGATTTTTTTTTTCTTTTCATTTAGAGATGCTTTTTCTTCCTTGGAAAATCTAGCAGGAAAAAAAAAATGTAACCCTGAGACAAACAGGACTGAAGCATTCACTGATTAAGGGAAATAGTTATTCATGTATGAACTAAAGTCAGCTCTCTGCTTTTTTCTCTCTTTTTTAAAGAAGACTTTATTAAACACCTTCTGTGTGCCAGACAGTTTGAGTAACAACACAGGCGTAGTCCACTACGCCTGATGAACACCTGAGAAAGACCAGGGCTTAGCACCCAGCGGACGGTACATGATGTTTGTTGAGTGGAACCAGTGGAAGCAGGTGCCGCGGGTGAGCTGGAGTCTCCCGAAGTGAGAAGACATGTCTTCCCACGGCACTTGACCCACAGATCCATCTTTGGTTTGTAGTTTCAGAGAGTCTTGCCTCTTTGTCTACAGTTGCTTGTTTGTAGAGCCGCCTCTACTCTTCTGGCTGGAAAACAGTCATTCTGCCTGTTTTTAGTTGGGATCTCACTTGTTGCTCTTGGCCCTCAAGGTAGGCTATGCCAGGGGGGTGCCAATGGCAACTGTTGAATGAGGACATAAGGGAAGATAGAGAGGTGCCATTTTGTTGTACCCCTGTTTTCACTTAAATAATGATCACTTTTCTTTTCTCAGTCATAGAAGTTGTTTATTATTCTTTCAAAATTATTCTAACTGAAGTAATATGGTACTTTAGTTAGTATTTTGATTAAAGTAATACAGGTGCATGGCTGAAAAAACACTGAAGCCTTATTATGGATGATAAATGGATCATAAATCCCCTTCTCATTTCCTCTCTCTTCATTTGTTAATGCAGTTAGGTCACAATTTTTGGTTTAATTAATTAGTGATGTTTATATTATACCTTTTCTTTTTGTATCTTGATGGATTTTGTACGTTAGGAATAATATTCCCTGCAGAACCAGCAGAGCTTTCGAAAGCAGCAGCTAACATATATGGAGTATTTACTATAGACAAGGCACTGTCTTCATGTATTAATTCATGTGACTCTGTGTGTGAGATTAGGTACTGTAGATATTCCCAATTTACCAATGAAGAAATCAGGGCACAGAAAGGATGAGTAACTTGCCCAGGGTTGTATGGCTAGGCATTCCGGCTCTAGAAGCCAAGCTTTTAGCCATTATGAATACTTGCTTCTTGAAAAAACCTACCAAGTAAGGAAATAAAGATCCTAAGCAAGAATTTGAAGTTGTACTGGGATTTTAAGGCTCAAATTTAGTTAGTTTGGGAGATAGGCTATTCAATGGGAGGAACCCCAGAGGAACAAGTGTCTGCCGTAAGGTTAGTATAGTTGTTTTCTTTCCAGTGGCTTATGTTTATAAATACTTCTTGCAATATCTTTCCCAAGCTCTCATGTTCTCCCGAGCATATCATAATTGTCTACCAGAGAATCTTCATGCAGATTCTGGATAAAGAGGCAATCCAGAGCGTTCAGTTAAGATGCCCAGATGTTGGACATTCTTAATGTGAGGACGTTAACACGGACATTAACACAGAATTTTTGAAATTGGAACAGTCCTGGAAAACAAATTTATTACCACATTTGTGTCATTGATCAAAAGAAGACTGGGCAAGAAGGTATGAAAGCAGATGCAAATTTCACCATTTTAGCAAACAACTGTAAGATCCCTTCTTGCTAGAGAGAATAGCATATAAGGCATTCTGGCTTTCTTCCTTCCCCATCTAATGTATACATCTGTGAAAACTTAACTTTTTTTTTTTTTAATAATTCTGGCATTATAAACTCACTCCAGCACTTCTCTCCATCTAACAGCCTCATCTGAAAGCCCGTTGGCTTGATTATAAAGGTAAAACTTATGGCAAAACTTGGGAGAATTAGGATAGGGCCAGTGAGTTGTTGATGACGGAAGAATTGACAGGATCCAGAAAATGGGATGAGTCCATACTGCCTAAAGCATGTACCGCCGGCTGATCCCTTCCTAGCTCTAAAAGCTCTAATACTGTATACACATACAAATACACACACACACAATATATATATATATATATATATATATGAACTGTACATCAAAATGAAGCCCACAGATTTGGTGGGAAACGGTATCTTCATGCCAGAGCCATCGCAAAAACAATCCGGCCCCTCTCTGATGTAGGATGGGGAATATAATGCTAAAAATATCACCAGTGCATTGCTTTTACCCCAGAATTATTTTGACTAGCACAGCTTGCGACTGTTTACATAGAGAGAAGGGGGAACAGGTTCGGAACGGGGTGTCAGCCTCCTGTTCCTGACGTGCATTTTAATAGGCCACCTGACAAGATCAACAGGAAGAAAAGAAAAATTGTGAACAGGTGTGAGGGAGCCAGAGGAAGATGGTCCTGCCTTTTCCTCCTCTTAATCAAGTTGGCATATTGTCTGATGCCAGGACATTCTGGCTTCTACCGGTGGCTGTGCTAATTGCCTCCAGTGTGGGGCTTAGATGAAGGTGGCCCAGAGTCCTACACTGACTCCCCTGTGCCTTAAACAAAGGAAAACGGGATTTTTGCCTGGCTGGTGCACTGTCAGAACCCGAAACGCTCCATCCGTCGGCGCTGAGGCTTGCTGGCAAGTGCTGTTCCCGACGGCTGCATCGCCATGGAAATGTGTGACACGTTTGTTGATGAGTTGTCTGTTTCCAGATGGACAGCTTCATTCCCAGCCTCTGAGAAATGTAACAGACCTTTTTTTTTTTTTTTAAAGTATTTGCTTTGTACAAATTGTGGTTTATTGAAGGGTCTTGCTGGCTTTTTTGTTGTTCTTTTATACCACAATGGATTTTGTGCAGTGTGTTGTGTAAGTAATAATGATAGGTCTGGCTTTGTAGTCGTGGCTGTTTGTTTTTTCTTTCTTTGTGTTCCGCATCGGCCAGCCAGCCGTGGTTGTTAATGACACGCTAAAACCTGTCCTCTTTCTGAATTGATGATGATTCTGCCTTGATGTTTAAAAAAAAAAAAAGCCTGTATTTGGGATAATGCTGCTTTGAAAGTCATGTCGCCAGCAGGTTTCCCATTTCGTTGAAGAAATATATTAGGAAAATATTAATAGGTTGTCTACTACTTTCAATTCAGTTACGTTCCCTGGAGGGTAAAAAAGCAAATGAAGACGGAATGTTGCTGGACGGCCCAGAGAGTGTGGCCTGGGGGCCGTGGCTTAGTGGGTGAGGGGAAGGGGCAGGGCAAGGGTCGATCTTCTCCGGGACAGACCCGTGGCCATGCGGTGGGCAAAGTACCATCTTTCAGAAGTTCTGCTTAGGTCCTAAAATGTTGTGCTTTCCTTGTGCTATCACCTGAGGGGTAGCATCCTACAGACAGTCATAGAAATCCATTGAAATTAGGTTTAAAAGCTATGTGCGTGTCTGTATAATTTATATGTAAATAGAGACCAGAAGTAATTAAGATCACAGTTCAGTCCAGTGAAATGTTAGTATTTATCCAAGTGAACCATGGTTTATAAATATTAACGCCCCAAATTGAAGTTAGGGAGGCTCATCTCTAGCTTTTTTTCTTTTTAACCTTTATTTTTATCTCTGTGTAATTATATTGGAGGCATAATTTGTCGATGTCTTTTTTTTTTTTTTTAATTAACAAGTGCTTTTCTAACTTCTGAGTAAGTAATCCTTAATTAAATGTGTCCATTTTGTTCATTTACTTTCATTTTTTTCCTCTGGAAGCCAAATTGGAATGTGAAATTCTTCTGTGTTGTGACTGTGGATCAGAGCTCACCGATTAACTAGTTAATACATTTAGGCATTTAGGACTGCGTATTCCTGAAGGGCTCATTACTGTAACCTCACACTGGTCTTCCTAATTTCTTCAGAAAGAAGCAGAATCAATAACTACCTTGAATTGTCAGGTGGAATAAAATAATTGGCTTAGCCATGACCACAGAATCTTTATTCAGATACAAGCAAACATACTACTTTCCTAAGGATGATCATTTTGAGAAATATTTGAACAGTACAATTACTTGGGGAAATGTTACTTTAGCAAACCTCTTGGGGGAAGGAGGTAGTGTGTTGACGGTTATTACATTACAACTTCCTGGACTGAAATGCAGACTCCCTTGGCGATAAACGTCTGTCTTTCAGGTCGACCATCATGGGCACTATTCCATGCCTATGCTAGGCAACCGTGGCATTTTCCACTTGCACAATTTCTGTGATTTTTCCAACAAATTAGAGATGACTCGAAGTCACACCTATTTGGACCTTAGGGTTCCCAAGTCTTTTCCTGTTGACGGGAATCCGACAGAAGCATCATCGTCATTCCCAGACTGCTGCCCTGGAGAAGAGCTGTAGCTGTATGTTCTCCAGAGTTTGTCCTGTGCTATATACGAGACTGAGATTTATTGTACTCTCTCTCTCTGGCTGTTGGGAAGTTGAGATCCCATTACCTACAGGCCCACAACCTCTCCAGTCTGCAGTGATATACCTATGAGCTCCCTTAAATTCTGTGGCTCTTCCTATGCCTCTGACTGTACAGAGATTAAAGTGTGTGTGTGTGTGTGTGTGTGCACGTGTGCATGCACATATGCACACATGTGTGTAGTGTATGAAGTGATTGCAGACTGCTCCATATTTAATATGGGGATCACAAGTAGGAAAATTTCAGTCCCCTATTTTTGGTATCTATTTTTTGGTCAGTTAAACTCTTTAGTCTTTTTTCTTTTTTAATTTATTTTTTATAAACATATATTTTTATCCCCAGGGGTACAGGTCTGTGAATCGCCAGGTTTACACACTTCACAGCACTCACCAAAGCACATACCATGTGTCCATGTGTCACCCAATGTCCATAACCCCACCTTCCTTCTCCCAACCCCCCTCCCCCCAGCAACCCTCAGTTTGTTTTGTGAGATTAAGAGTCACTTATGGTTTGTCTCCCTCCCAATCCCATCTTGTTTCATTTATTCTTCTTAAACTCTTTAGTCTTAAGCAATATTTCGTTTTTGCAAAAGAGGGAAATTAAGGTTTGTGTGTCTTGCTGAAAGTTACTGCCACAGGCATTTTGAACTAATGTTCTCATGGAGAAGAAACTTCCTTAGACCATTATGTGAAGTGCCCTGTTATGTGCCAGTTCCAGATAGTCTTTAAAGGCAGAATAACTTCTGTTTCCTCTGCTGCCCTTTGCTCTCTATGAAGGGACCAAGCAATGCCATGTTCATTAGCTGCCTTCATGGTGCCGGGCTCTTTCCAATGGGCAGAGGAGAGCACCTTCTAGAAAGAGGCTGGTTAAGCATCTTCCGGATTGTTTCAAATGAACCACATCGAAGGCTGCAGGGAAAGGGCTCTGACAAATTACGCTCCTGGGGGCTTTTCTCAGTGACACTTTTCTACTGTTGTGAAAAAGTTATAAAATGTCTTTTCTCTTTTTGGTGCTCAGACGAGTATAGGATCAAACCGGTGGAAGAGGTCAAGTACATGAAAAATGGGGCAGAAGAGGAGCAGAAAATAGCAGCCAGGAACCAAGAAAACTTGGTAAGATTGCATTTCTCATATAACAGTGAATTTTGGTGACACCATTGTAATAAAATCTGCACTGCCTGTTTCAGCTATAACTTACACACCGGCACAAGATTTCTTGAAAATAATGTTGCTATTTATAGCTTGCCTGGAAGCCACTCCATCACTCCTGTATCCTGTTTGTTCCTGAATAAGCCCTTTTTTAATCTTGATAGGGAACACTCCAGGGGGAAATATGGTAAAGTTATTAGCGTCTTAAAATGGTTAACTGTGAAGGAAAAGGCGTGCAGTAGGATTGAGATTTATTGGGGGGAGGACTCATATATGTTTTTCTTTTTCTCCACCTCTTCCACTCATCGAATGAACGGCTAAGCTTCATTACTCAGGACACGGAGGGTTGTGGATAAAGTTGTCTTGGAGAGGAAAAGGATGTACTTTTAAGATAGGTCTCTACCATGCTTGCGTAATGTCCATTTCGTAGAGCAGGTCATCAATCCCCTGGGTAGAGATTTCTGTAACTACTATAATAACAAATTAATGTTGGAAGCAAGTAAAGTGAAAATTATTTTGAAACAAACTTCTTTCTCAGTTTAATTCCAGTATTAAAATATGCTGTCCCTGAAGTTTCAAATATGTTGGAAAATATTACAAAATTATGAGGTCATAATGAATTATACTGAAGGCACCTAAGAAATAGTGCTTTAGAAGTTTCACATTTAATGGTACAATTCTTCTCTAAAATCTGAAACAAAATTAACCTAAATTACAAAACTGACTGACATTCTCTTAGCTTCTCTCTCTCTCTCTCTCTCTTCGTAAGTTATAGGCTGAGATCTCTCATCAGTTTTTTAATCTGAGCCTGGTTGGCCGTAATTTCTATTTTATATAACTTGATCATTTTATATTTATATTTTATATCACTTTTATATCACTCTGTCCAGCTCTGAATTTCATTTTCTAACTTACCTACATAAATATAAATCCCATCTCATCATTACTTTTTCCATATATCAAACCTAATGCTTAAAATAAAAATCTTAAAAAAAAAAAAGGGTCCCTACCAAAATTGTCGGCACTTCACCCTCACGGTGTTAAGGGCATTGGGGCTTTTGAGTGAATGTGAGAGCTGCGGCGGTCTGAAACAAAGTTTTCTCATGCAGTTCAGTAGATGTATTAAAACCTCATGTTCCATCTCTGTGAAAACGTTTAGTTAATGCCGCTTTCGCTGATTTCTTAAAAAACGTTAAAAACTGTTATGAATGTGCATTTATTCAGTTGTGTTAGAGCAACATGGTTTTTGCCTTTTATTTTGGGGTTAGTTATTTGCTCTGTTTTTCATGTTTGAGTGGATATATTTTTAAGAAGCTTAAAACGTCATAAGGTGTTTTCACTTGAACTTAAACTCCTTTTTCCATTATGTGCTTTGTTTTTGTTTTTGTGCTTTCTGCTACAGCAGAGGGGGTTGGCCAGTGCTCCTGATGAGTATTTCAGGCTGTCATTTTCCATGATACATTATTGAACATAATGGGCTAATTCTTTTCTCCTCTGTTCTTCTCTGAACATCTGATCTACACCTTGAAATACTGAAATCACTAACAACTATGTACTTTAGATCATTATGAAACAGTGGAAATACTCTGTAATGAAATTTTGCTTCATAAATGGGATTTGGATCTTAACGTATTGCTTGAGTCACAGAAATTCATCATACATATGGTCTGTTTTTAACATTAGCACTTAGATCTAGAAAACAGTAGCTATGACTAATAGTGGGAGTTACTGTGATCTGACTTTTTATATTCATTTTTTCTAACTTTGAGCAGATAAATAAATGACCCAAGGAGTTGAAGCATCAATTGGTATTTTTCTACTTCGTTTTACTAAAGATCAGACTTTGTCCTTGCTTCATATAATTTCATCTGGAGTTAATAAATCTCATCTTTAATATTTCCATTGGAGGAAGAGACACTGGTGATTGGGCTGGCAGTGGTGTTCCTTGGATCTGACACTGGAGTCCATCCCTGATTAGCATACTTGTATCTCCGAAACCCTAAGGGAAGCAACGACTCGTATCTTACAGTGTGCGACTTTTTCCTCAATGTGCCCTCATCATATTTAAGACCGTTACAACTTTTTCCTTCTCTCCCGTTTTGCAGTCTCTCAGCTCCTTGGTGCTAATATATTCTTTTACAGTACTTAGCCAGAATTGGCACAAGTGCTCTTCTATGCAGACTGAATGAAAATTCAAAAAGAGAGACATTTCTGGGTTTGTTTTTTGTTTTTTGTTTTTCTAATTTGTAGACTATCTGTGACAACCCTCACACCCCTTGTCTGCCAACCAATCAGAGTCCAGACCACCAACCAGAGTTTTTGAGTGTGTAAAGACTTGCATGGAGAAGGGGGAGTAAGTGGTTTTCTTTGATTCGAGCTTTCTAGATAGCTTTCCAAAATTAAATGATTATTCAGTAGTCTGCTAGTATATTATCTTTGTCATCTCTTCTGTCCTTTGGGATGCATAGTCGAGTATGGACCTGGCGTGTTGTTTGAGAAAAAACAAATAGGTCTCTTAAATTTGAGGCTTACATTGAGGTAGATGAAATAGATGTAATAATTCTTTATTTTTCCATCCATTAAAATAATATAAAAGACAAGAAGTTCTTGTTTTTAGTATTTTTAGAAGCTTTCTTTTTTCTTTTAACTCAGACTGTTAAAATTAAGGGGCTCAGTAAACTCAGTCCAGATAGGGTGCCATGATGGTGACAACCATGGTGGGCTCTGGAGGCAGAAACTGCCTGAGTTCAGATCTCAGCTCTGCCAGTTGCTCAGTGTGGGGTCAAGTTACTTCACTTCCCTGCACCTCTTGCCCATAAAGTGGGGGAAAAGCCGGGCCTCATGGTGCTGGGGTGAGGACTACATGAGATGGGCATTGTAGGGCTTGGAGTACAAAGTCTGGCACATGATAAGCACCTAGTACGAGTTAGGCATTATCATATAAAATTAAAGGAAAAGAATGTTAGGGTCAGTGTTTCTTTCCTTTTTCTTTTGTGTTAATTGGTGAGAAATTTCTAAGTGAATATTTTAGGTTAATGCTAGTATTACATGTATTTTGAAAAATCTTGCTCTGGAACTGGGAAGTTATTTAAATAAATCTGTTTCAGTCACCTGTTATGTATAAGGCCCTTGGTTGTATCAAGAGACACAGCAATACTTAAAGTCACTGTCCTCAAAGAGCTTACAGCAAAGTTTAGAGAACAGTTCAGCTCTAACAAATATTTGATTGATTACCTATAGGTACAAGGCTCTGTACTAGACTCTGCCAAAAACACAAAATAAGGAAACTACTGACCCTTATCTTAAGGTACTTTATGGCAGTATACAAGGTAAATACCAAAGGACTATAAATAAAACAGGATTAAATGCATCAAGCAAACAAGATTGATTCCAAGAAGGCAATACAAAGTGCTGCTACTATCAAAGGAGGCAGCCATCCCGTCTGTTGGGGTGTCTGGACCTACTTCACAAAAGCTGGTGTTTGCGGTGGGCCTCGAAGGATAGAATGAGGAAGGCCGGCCCAGGCAGAAGTGACAGAGATGGAAAATGCAAGGTGTATTTAATGAAAAGTGTGTAGTCCTGTTTGATTGGGGAGGACAAGGTGTCAGTAGGACAGCAGTGGGACGTTACAACCAAAATGTAAATGGCGTATTAGGTAGAGCCTTCAAGTCTAGCCAAGAGGTCTGAGTGAATTCCATGGATGGTATGGAACTTGGAAGGTTTCAAGCAAAGAGTGAGAGCATGAATCAGGAAAGTTTATGAGGCAGCAGTGGGTGTTGTATGAATTGGTGTGCGGTGCCGAGGTTGGAGACCATTTATGATAGCTTTTGCAAGAGACAGAGAACCTGAAGCAAGATGGTGGCCAAGAGAATAGAAAAGATTTGGACAAAGTTGCAGTAGAAGCAACAAGAGTTAACAGCTAATATTATAGACGTTAAAGGAAGGCAGAGGAATCGGAAGATCATAGTAATGCCCGTGCCAGCGGGGGGAAGAGGACTGGTAGATGTGAGAATAAATAATGACCCCAAATGAAATGGGAAAATCACTTGGGAAGATAAGGTGTGATGAAAATACAAGATGTTTTTTCCTTCCCTCCCTTTCATTTCATTCACCCTTAAAAGATATCACAGGGTAGTCCACGAGAGAGAAAGTGAAACCGCTGATCACACAGAAATGTCATGAGTCCAGTAGAGAAAGCCCGTATGGCCTGGGTCCTTAGACTCTAGGCTTTGGAGGACTCAGAGGTGCATCAGGCATGAATCTCACCCGAGACAGCTCACTCTCCAGTAGCAGACTGAAGGCATGTGACCTGAATGACCATAAAAATCCAAGGCACACTTAATGCAGAGGTTGGTTTTGAGTAAGCCAAGCTGTAGGAACTTGCAGAACGTCCATGTGGGGGAATCTAGCAAAGGAGAAAAATGAGGGTGTGGAGCTTGGGAGCATCGCCTGGGACATGTTGGGTGTTTGGTGTGTTTTTGTTTGCTGGAATGGGTGGATGAGTGAGTGGACAGGAGTAGCTGAACCTCTGAGTGACAGCAGTTGGCACCGCTTAGTTCCTCAGGAGTGTTCAGATCTCCAGTTGCTCAAGCCCTTTGGCCACAGTTTCTATGGACGGAGGAGATTATGCGGCTTCTTTGAGGTTGATGAATCCTTTATAGGTCAGTCCTTTGTGTATCCTCAGTGCAAAGATGTGCATTTGTCCCAATTTTCATCATTGTTAAACATCTGTATATTCCACTTTACTTCTCTCAGACTTTAATTCCTTCTTCAGGAAGGTGATGTGAAATCGTTGCATTGGCTTTGATCAGATAGAGCTATGTCTCAGTCGAGAGCCGACCTTCATTGTTTCTAGCTTTATCATTTTGGTCAAACATCTAAAACTTCTGAACTTTGAGTTCCTCATCTGGGGCCTTGTAAGAGCAAAACAATTGATGTATTAGAAGAAACATAAAAAAACATGTGTAGAATCTTAGCAAAGACCTAGAAAATGAATAGCAAAAGCTAAGAAGAAAGAAAAGTAGTGTATTTCATTAGATTAAAATTAAATGCTTCTGCGAAACAGAATAACTACAAAAAAGTAGTTAATAGATAGGCAACAGACTGGGAGAAAATATTTATGACCTCTAAAAGGCAAAAGGTTAATCAATATGAGGTTTTTAAAGAACGCTTATAAATAATTAAGAAAAAGATAATCCACGAGAAAAGCAGGTACATGAAATGAACAGAAACAGATGGTTCGCAGTAGAGGATATTGGGCAATAAGCATATGAAAAGATGTTCCACATCACTGGTACAATAGACACTCTCTATCCAACTTGCTGCATAAGAAGATTCTCATAAATCCCTCTCCGAAAGACGCTGACTGCCGCCCACGGCGTGCTCGCTCCATTGGCTCTTGGGCTACTGTCTAGAACACCTCTGTGCCTGTGCTCCTGCAGTTAAATGTGTTTTCTAAGAGCCCGTGTGATGGTTCCCAAATCTGTTTATACTGGTTGAATGTCATTGTAATTATGTAATTTATTAAGTAATATGTAAACCACTGAAACACAAGTGTGGAAAGAAGAGCTGTTTCATTGAAAATTAAATTAAATGCTTTAGAAAGTCTTGATGAAAGCACATACTAAAAAGCTTGCTGTTAAATTAAATAAAATTAAATTCTGCACTTGGATTATTTCACAACATCTTTACATTCTCACTTCAGTTACGAAACCAAACCAGGGGATCTCAGATGTGCTTATAAGGATGTGGTTAGGGGCGCCTGGGTGGCTCAGTCGTTACGCACCTGCCTTCAGCTCAGGTCATGATCCCGGGGTCCTGGGATTGAGCCCCACATCGGGCTCCCTGCTCGGCACAAGTCTGCCTCTCCCTCTCCCACTCCCCCTGCTTGTGTTCCCTCTCTCACTATCTCTCTCTCTCTCTGTCAAACAGATGAATGAAATCTTTAAAAATAAAAAAAAAATAAGCGTGTGATTAGTCCAGAAGGTACACATGGAACATCTGTACGTGGCTCCCTTACTTAGAGCAGAAGCCTTGTTCTTACGTCAAAAGATGAAAGGAAATGAACATCCTTGTATTTTAAAATAAAATCATATGCTTAATGTATCTTTACATTTTTATCTTGTCCTGCTTTAACTCACTTCACCATTTAATTACCAGTCCGGATGGCATTGCCTAATATAACTTCTATTTTAATCAGGAAAATGCAAATTAAAACGTGATTCCTTAGACTGGCAAAAATTCGAAGCTTTGATAATATCCGATTTTGGCATGGTTGTAGGAAAATAAGTATTCACATGCTGGTGGCCGACATCTTGGAGGACAACGTAGCAGAATCTATTAAAATTAGCACATGCATGCCCATGACCCAGCACTTCCACATCTTGGTATACACCCAAAGCAGCTATCTGTGTGCAAGAGGAAGCTTGCACAAGACTATTCACTTCAGCACCATTTCTACGGAAAAACTGGAACTAACCTTCATTCTTGTCTGTAGGAGAATGGTACAGCTATAATATACTAGACAGCAATTAGCAAAGCAGGAGGTAGAGCTTTAGGAATTGTCATGGAGAAATCTGCAAGTGGTGTAGTGGGACACCATTTAAGGTTTTTCTAATAAAACAGAATAGCAACACGCTACATTTTCTGTGAATGCTTACAGATGTTTAGGGATTTATAGAGAAACCTGCGTGGATGTGTCCCAAACCATTAACAGTAGGTACCTGGGTAATGGGGATGTGTTCATGCCAAAGCTCAGTTTCCTCCTCTGCAAAATGGGGATGATAATTGAACCCACTTTAGCAGGAAATTGTGAAAATTAAAGAAGCTATGCTTGTAAGTCAGCATGGTTTCTGGCACAGAAAATGCCATTGTTGGCTCGTGTCACCAGTGGGGCTGGATAACATAGGAAGGATGAGAAAGAATTGTATGCGGTGGTAAAAGGGGATTTTTTTTTTTTTTTACCCTTCAACTTAATGGTTTTAATTTTTTAAAGAAAATATGAGTATCTTATTTGTGTGATTTGAAGTTAATTTTTGAAAAGGGGAATGATAATAGCAAAGCTCAGATTTTGACTACTTGGGAATCTGTAATGTAAGTGGGGTTATGTCATTTTCCTCATTATCTTAAATAACCTCCGTTTTCTGTCATTTTCTGATGTTGCTTAACAAAAGGCAGTAGAAGAAAGCTTAGGGATCATCCAACTTCATTTATGTAGGTTAACTACGTATAAATAATTTAATAGGTAATTTACGTCACAGTTGGCAGTATTCAGTCCCTTCCTCCTCCAAAGTAAATATCTTGATTAATGAAAGGCATTCCAGTTTGAGTTTTAAAGTGCTTCCCCTTACTATTTGCTAAAACATTGTCTTGTTTTCCCTAACATCTGTCCCTCTTAAGTATCCTCCCTTAGGAGTTAATAAATTCTTTGATTATGGAGGGGTTTTTTTTTTTCATATTTATTTCCTAGATTTACCTATATTACAATGGCTTTTGAGTCACTATTTCCAGATATCTCGGTATGAGTGAGATTCTTCTGTACCCTATCACCTTTCTCACGGTTGGGTGAGCTTTTGACTTCATCCTTATCCATAGAGTTGAGGACTGGTCCGAGACGTGTTTGTCTAAGTCATCACTTCCTGAGCACAATCAAATGACACTATAAAAAGAATGTTCTAATATGTTTTAGCAGGAAAGGAGAGTGGAATCAGATTTATGTGTGGCTACATCCTCCTCCTGCTTGCTGAGTTTGTGAGAGCTTCCGTCTGTCTCTCCAGTGCATTAGATTTCCAGTGAATATCAGAGCATCCAATTCCAGAATTGAAAACTTGGGAGATTAGGAGATATCTTTGATTAGAGGAAATGCCCCAGAAACCACTGAGAGCTCTCTCTGGAGCAGTGGCTTCCAGCTGGCGAAAATCGGCAAGTCACCCTGCCTCAGCTCAAGAAGTTCCCTGTGGGCAGCCAGTGTTCTCCAAAGCACTGTAGTGATGGGCAGTCAGAAACCGGGGACAAGTCCGTGATTCCGTTTATAACTGTAAGTCAACAGGAGGCTAAGTGCTCAAGACCACAATCACCGTGTTACTCTAAATATTAGAGCATACCTGTAAGAAATAAACTTATGTGAGGGCACCTGGGTGGCTCAGTGGGTTAAGCCTCTGCCTTCAGCTCAGGTCATGATCTCAGGGTCCTGGGATCAAGCCCCGCATTGGGCTCTCTGCTCAGCAGGAAGCCTGCTTCTCCTCTCTTTCTCTCTGCCTGCCTCTCTGCCTACTTGTGATCTCTCTCTGTCAAATAAACAAATAAAATCTTTAAAAAAAAAAAAAAAAGAAATAAACTTATGTGAATGAACACTGCAAACTTTGAATCAATAATGTTTATTATACTAAGCTATAGACATTCCAATAAAGGCATTCTCCTAGTTGGGACCACTCTAAGAGTCCGCTTAAACTCTCACTTTTAACAAACACAACCGTGTTTACTTCTATGACTCTACAGAGCAGCTAATATAAGAGCAAAAGATCATGACTTTGAGTTGTCCCAATTTCCTAAGTTATTTAAACACTCTTAGCAATCTTAAGAATAAAGTAAAATAAACTGACAAGAATAAAGCTGATAGGGTTGCCTGGGTGGCTCAGTTGTTAAGTGTCTGCCTTTGGTTCAGGTCGTGATCCCAGGGTCCTAGGATTAGTCCTGCATTGGGCTCCCTGCTCAGCAGAGAGCCTGCTTCTCCCTCTCCCTCCGCCTGCTGCTCTGCCTACTTTTGCTATCTCTCTCAAATAAATAAATAAATAATCTTTACCCCCCCCGCACCCCCCAAAAAAGTAAAGCTGATATTCCAGACAAAGAGTCAACATCTGTGAAGTACCTCTTCTCTCTCCCCTCCGTCCTTCCAGGTAGAGGTTGGACTGGAGCTCAGGCTGGGGCTAGAATTGGGTGGGTTGTGGGGGACATCTGGACATGAGGTAGAGAATTTTTGGTTTATGGAAATACACTAGGACTAAAGGTTCCCAAACCAAAGTGAAGATGGAGAGTGGTTTGAGGGTATCTGACTTTAGACAAGAGAAGCCTCTTCCTAGAGCAGCTTCGGAAGCAGTCACATTAGCACAAGACCCCTCCCTAAAGTTCACCTGCTTCCAACCCAAGGACTCCCATTCTAATTCCCTCTTCTCTCGTGCATATGATGTTGACATCAGCCTCTGATTCTTCTGCAAAACTAGAGGATCACCTGAACCTTTTAGTTATTTTATTTTATTTTATTTTATTTTATTTTATTTTATTTTATTTTATTTTCTTGACAGAGGGAGACACAACGAGAGAGGAAACACAAGCAGGGGGAGTAGGAGAGGGAGAAGCAGGCTTCCTGCTGAACAGGGAGCCTGATACCAGGCTCTGTCCCAGGACAGTGAGATCAACTGAGCTGAAGGCAGGTGCTTAACAACTGAGCCACCCACGCACCCCAGACTTTTTGTTTCTTAAGGGAGTAACAGCTCTTTGACTCAGGGTTTGGGTAGTATCATTCCCTTTTACTATGTTTATTGTGGTGTAGAAGCGATCAGGGGCAAGAGTGCTACCTCTTCATCTCTCTTGGAGGACGTCCTTTTTGTGCTTCAGGAACCAGGCACATTCAAGGTCTTACAGATTCTACTGGCACTGGGGTGATTTGTTTTAGAGCAGAACAGAAGTAGAGTTTAATTCTCTAAGGATGAGGGATTTGTCGAATCAGCCTTCTAAGTTTCAAGTGTCATACGGAAGCACAGTTCCTGATTCAGGAACAGAACATTATGAGAATAAAAGAATGCCCACAGAAGTGCTTTGTAAACACAACGTGGAATGCAAATGATGGTGATTATTGTTGTTCCTCATTCAGAGGACACCTGGATGCCTTCCTCAGGCTCGTTGTTGTTCTACAGTAGAAACCCAAGGAAGGCCAGCCTATATCCTCATGGTGCCCTTCATTCTCCCGCGAGGAAGGGGCATCAAGTGTATACTCAGTTGACACAGACGTCGGTGAATCAGAGGTGGATGTTAGAGCAGCCACTGTAAAACGCCAGGCATAGCAAACTGTGACTGAAATTCTATTTCAAATGACTTTTCCTCTTTCCCATATTAATACACTGAATTGACCATATGTGGACGAACAGTCTTGGGGTCCTGGTACAACTTATTTCTTGAATAAATCCCTGTTTCAATGGACTCCACTCTCACTAGGCATTGTCTCTAACAGAATCTTGGAGGACAAGCAGCATGGCACAGGTGACCCTTACTGGGAGAGCCGAGCAGATTCCCAGAGCTGGCCTTGCCGCAGGGCCTTGAGGGAAATCAAGTTTTCACTGGCAGATGAGGTTGGGAAAGGGATTTCCAGCACCAGAACAGTGAGAGGAAGCAGGGAGACCCGGCATGGATAATGAGCGGGCAGGGAGGCCGATGGGGCGTGATGAAGTGTTCTGGTTAGTTGGTGTGTTTTAACTGCGGGTTTTTTTGTTTTTGTTTTGTTTCGTTTCCGTCAACCACGTTAATTTCTGGTTTACAGAGAGCCACAGGCTTTAGCCAGTTTGCGCATTTGTAACTACAGAATAAATGGAACAGACCTGCCTTGGTCTCATTTAAAGATTGGGAGTGTTGATTATGGCTTCCCTTTTCTCAGCATTGTTGCAAAATGTGATTGCTTTTAAATATGCTTTCCTCCGAGGCCAGGTGCTGGCTGAAAGTGGCGGAGCATCGTTACTCTTGACCTTCGCTTGCCTGGGAAAGGATAAGCTTCTAATGGATCCTCTGAAACTTTCCCTGTTTAACTTGAGCAAGTGGAGCAAGCACAAACAGTACCTTAAAGTTCGATCGTTGGCCTCGTCTTCAGGAACAGCACCTGATATTTCAGCAGAAAGTGGAAAGGAGCCATTTTCAAAGCCTGATTCTGTCTGGTCCTCACGGTCGTTCTTGATGCCCTGATTTATTTATCTCACAGAAACATGGGCATTTTTTTTTACCCAAGTAGCACAGTTTCAACAACGGAATGAGAGGAGATGAGTAATAAGTGAGGGAACTGCCGGAGGCCCGTCCGCCGCTATTACAGCGTCCACAACAGAAACACAGCGGTTTGGCTTTTCTGCATCATTTGTTCATATTTCTGTCTTACCTGCTGTGCAATGCTAAAAAAAAAAAAACCAACACATGTAAGTTTCACTCATCAGTTGGCCAACTCGGCGAGGTAACCTCCCTCGAAATTAATGATTTATGCCCTGGAGGTGAGAACATCAAAAGACACAGTCATGTTTCCGAGTCTGGACTTTGATAAGGGTCTCGCTCTTCTTATGGACTTTATTTGTGAGCAAATCATACCCAGTATTAACAGAAATCCAGCATTTGCCAAGCCCATGATTTGTTTTTAAAAAGCTCCTGGTAATTCTAACCAGGGATTCTATACCTGTCATTCAGAAAAGATGGAAATAAATAACCACGCATAAAAAATTCATGCATCGTCTTGGGAGTGGAGGATGTATTGTTTTAGCATGTCAGCATTATAATAGCTATATGAAGATGCCGTTGTAACTGCCTGCTTTGTGTTCGTAATAAGTCTAATTTAATTTATTTCCTCGGTGCTCTGTATGAGAAGAGATGCCAAATTTCCTCCTCCTTTGAAAATTAAAACAATTGGTAATGACAGCGATACTTTCCGAAGTGTAATGAGCTGACTCTATTTTTTTTTTCCTGTCAGCGTGTGATGTTATACTACAGATTTTCATTTACTGACAGACTTCTTCTCATAACTTGATCATTTAAGGGCTTGCTTAATTGGAGACAAACCTTTTTTTTTTTTTAAATACTTGATGGATTTGTACAGTTGAGGGCACTTAGATCAGAACAAGATAGGAATCTTTTGATTGGAACTAGAAAATGAAGTAAAGACTAGTCTTAGAAACAAAGCAGAGAGTTCATTATTAGAAGCGAGGTACAGCCACACAGACATTGAATCTGGGTTTCTCAAATGCTAAGCCAGGTTTCTTGACTTCTCCTGGAAAAGAATGTCAGGAGGCACTAGCTGTTAGGAAAGAACAGAGAATCTCATTATAGTGAAATGCTTCACAGTCTATGTGATGTCTTAACACTCACAGTGTGTAAATTCATACCAAAGAATCGGCTGGCTGGGAGCTGGTGGCCTAGTGAAATGAGATAGACAATACATAGATGTTGGATTTGGTTCACTTCTGTTATTCTCTTGTCTTTTGAAATTAACTTTTTCATGATTAAATATGTGCTGCTTGCTTAAATTACTTTAAAAATTCTTGGGAAATGCAGAAATGAGTAAAAGTAAATAAAATCAGTCATAAATCACATAACTGTTTATGCCTAATATACATAGAAATAATTTTTTTCTGAGCAATATGGACTCAATCTCTTACAAAACTAAACATAGTTTTAACATGTGTTCAGCAATAACAGTCTTAAGATAATTTCCTAAGTGATTTGAAAAGGTCACCCAGCTGGCTCAGTCAATAGAACGTGCAGCTCTTGATCTCGGGGTTGTGAGTTCAAGCCCCACATAGGGTATAGAGATTACTTGAAAAGAAAAAAAAATAAAGTACTTTAAAAAAAGAAAGAAAGAAAAGAAAAACTCAGACCACACAAAAATCTTTACATGAACATTGGTAGTAGCTTTATTCATAATCACCAAAAAACTGGAAGCCACCAAGATGTCCTTCAACGGATGATCAAGCAAACTGGTTACATCCACAAATGAAATATTATTCAGTGATAAAAAGGAATGAGCTACCATTCATGCAAAAACATATATCTTGTGTGCATAATGCTAAGTGAAAGAACCTAGTCTGAAAGGTATATACAGTGTGATTCTCCCTTTATGACATTCAGAAAAAGGCAAAACGTAGAGGCGGTAAACAGATCAGTAGTTTCCAGGAGCTTGTGGGAAAAGGCAGGTGACGAGGTGAATCACAGGGGATTTTTGGTTTTTTTAAAAGTATAGTTGACATTGTTGTATTAGTTTCAGGTGTACAACATACTGATTCTACTGTTTTGTCTATTACTCAGTGCCGACCAGGATAAGCACAGTCCCCATCTGTCCCTATACACTGTTACAACAATATACTACAATGTTATTGACTATATCCTGTATACTGCACTTTTTATCACTGTGACTTATGTATTGTATAAGTGGAAGTTTGTACCTCTTAATTTCCTTTACCTATTTCACTATCCCCCACACTCTGGTAACCACCAGTTTGTTCTCTGTTTTTAAGGGTCTGTTCGGTAGTGAAACTATCCTGTATGATACCATAATGGTAGATACATGACACTATGCATTCATCAAAATGCATAGAATGCTACAAAAAAAGAGAGTGAACTTTAATGTTTGAAAATTTATAAAAACATTGAGGAGGTCAAGGGGTCCAGGGTAGAATGTAGACTGATAAAGGAATCTAACAGAATTACAAATACATGAAATAACCTCACTAAAGTTTGGGTGGGGAGGGGGGACAAGGGGGTGGGGGGGGGTCGGAACATGCTGACCTGTGTAACTTTAGAAATGAATAGAGTCTATTAAAACTGTAAGTAAAAGTAACTGTATAAGCACAATACCCCTTTACTGTGGAACTAAGAGTTAACAATTCTAAAAACACTACAATTAATTAGTGGTGGCTGGCTTGGGGAGCCACGTTTCTCACTGCTGGAGTGGGAGGTTGTAAACACACAAGGGAAGTGGCTAGAAGCATCCTGTGGAAGGGTGCCTGAGTGGTTCAGTCAGTTAAGCGTGGACTCCTGATGTTGGCTTAGGTCATGGTCTCAGAGTCATGAGATCAAGCCCTGCCTCCAGCTCCACGCTGAGCACGGAGCCTGCTGGAGATTCTCTCTCCCCCTCTGCCCCTCCCCCTGCGCAGGCGCACAACACTTTTTCTCTCGGGGAAAAAAAGCAGCAGCAGCGTCCTATGGCAGTGGATCAGAGCTGGAGACATCAGTGAGAATTGATGTTTAGCCAATGTAGATACAGATGGGTACATGTAGAAATATTGATAGATATGTGTGAACAAACATACACGAGTGGGCATGCATATATTTGTATACATATATGGGTACACATGTACATGCATGTGTTTATAAATGTATGTGCACGTGTAGAGACGTGGTGTGTACACACACGCACGCGCGCGTACGCACACGCACACGCACATTTTCTTGCTGTCAATCGAGAGGACCTAGAAGCAGTGATACCCTGTAGCAGCAAGGATAATCGCCACCCAGATCTTGTGTCTAATACTGTTCTCCAAAAAAATTACCAGACTCCTTGGATACGTGACTCATTATAGGGCTAGGGAATATATATGATGATCCTGGAGCATTTTGTAGTGCTATAAAACTAGGAAGTGCCCATGGACACACACCCACACGTGCACACACAATGGTGGGATATGTCACAGGGACACAAGAATCAACTGAAAGAACTCTCAATGCCCAAAGCTGAAACAATTGAAGCAACAAAATTAATACTGTCGTACTAGATGGTGCTATCAATCTGGTATAGTAAACAGTGTATTTACTTTGAACAAATTGTACAATAAATATCCATGAGTCTATACTGATACAGATGACTAAATAAAATAAATGAGAAGAATCCATAAATTTCCCGTGCAGAAGAATTCCAAATCATCTGTGTATTGTCCTCAAGGAGGCAAAGCATAACTTTTCACTTCTGAAGCATGGGCTGTGTGTGGTGACTTTCTTAGAAAGACTACCTTCTGGATATAGGGGAAAACAGGTAACTTTACAGTAGAGAAACCTGAGAAGCAGTCCCTCGGCCAGCTGACCAAAATTAACAGCGATAAGTTATGTTGATAGCATACATCCTTAATATGGTGTGATGAGAATGGCATTTTATCTCTGTGGTCTTTGTCCCAAAACTTACAACATCAGTGGAATCATGAAAAGAAACATCAGACAAAGCCCAGTTAAGAGACATCCTGCAGAAATACTTGGCCAGTGCTCCTGAAAACTATCAAGGTCATCAAAAACAAGTAACACCTGAGAAACTGTCAGGAAACAGCCAAGAAGAACATAAGTAGACATGGCAACTAAATGTAATATGGGTATCTTGGAAGGAATCCTGGAACAGAAGAAGGACACCAGGTAAAAACCAAGGAAATGCGTGTATCTTATCAATATTGGTTCATTAATTGTAACAAATGTACAGTCCTCATGTAAGGTGTTCATAATAGAGGAACCCAGGTGTCCAGCATATGGGAACTCTGTACTGTCTTCACAACTTGCCTCTAAGTATAAAACTATTCTGAATTATGACAGTTAATTAAGTGTGAAAAAGACTTGTCTGTCCTAGGGGAGGTGGGTAAGGGTATAGATGAAATAGATGAAGGGAGTACACTTATCACAGTGAGCACTGAGTAATGTATAGAATTGTCCGATCACTATATTATGCACCTGAAACAAATGCAACACTGTACGTTAACTATACTAGAATTAAAAAGCAACAGACCTGTCCTATACACACTGTGAATATTTGAAGATACCATAATTATCCTCCCATTCAATTGGGATACAGAACTGGGATAGTATTTTTTAATTTTTTAAACCATTTTTTAAATAGTCATCATTTATTCCAACAGTGTTGAATTAAATATATAAATACAGCCGGACAGTATCATTTCACTGGCTGCTTGACAGTTGGGGTCATTCAGCAGGCTTCACATTCCTGAAGAAGGGTACCTTTCCTCATTGCTATGCATCAGGAGCCTTAAAACTTGCAACATTCCTACCTTAACCTCAGGGCAGTTTGTAGTCTTGTAAATGAGAAAATTGAGCTGAGATGAAATCTTTGACCTGGATATTATTGGTCTTAACTCACTTTGCTGTAGAAAATATTCCCAAATTTGCTTCTTAAAAGTATCCATCAGTTTGGGAGCACGTTGAGATTACCTGTTAATAATATCAGTATTTTCTGAGTTGGGGCAATGGTAGATTTTTTTACTCTCTGAACATAGACTCTTCTGCATCTGAGCTTTTGCAATATAGTGATATTTTGCCTTGTTTTAAGGCAAAGACAAACAACATACCTGCAGGGATGAATGGGAAAAAATTGCTTTTATTTTAAACATAATGTTGCAATTATAAACCTCCTTTGTTTTGTTTTGTTTTTAATTATTTATTTGACAGAGAGAGTGAGAGAGCACAAGCAGGGGGCAAGGGAGAGAGAGAGGGAGAAGCAGACTCCTCACTGAGCAGGGAACCTGATGCGGGGCTCCATCCCAGGACCCCTGGATCATGACCTGAGTCAAAGGCAGACCAACTGAGCCACCTAGGTGCCCTTCCTTTGTTTTATTTTTAAAATTATGGCCATTATAAATATTTTCATATTTATACGTTGGAATAACTATACATAGTTTACGTTGGAAAATTAACTTCCAATTTTAAAATCTTAGTTTGTCATCAAATTATTAAATGTATACAATGTATTCTTCCTACAGTATTTCAGTGAGCTTCTGATTTTATCTGTTCATTTAAATTTTATCCTTTTGTTTCATGACATTTTTCTTTTCCATCATTTGGTTTTTGTGTTGTGTTTTGTTTTTAAACCAAAAAATCCCATTGGCCTTAGGAATGATTAGGTTAGGGTTCTAATTGTATGAGCAGAACCCATAGCAGCCTTGGGATAGACACAGGAATTTTGTGATCAGATCATAAACTGTGTCTGAGGAGTGAACTAAGAGAGAAGTTGTAGCAGTTTGTTAGGCAACAGTAGATCGTCAGAACAGTGGTATTGGTTTCAGCTGATCAAAAGAGTAGAGAGAAGGGTGGTTTCTCTGGGTAGCAGGGTTGTAGAAGATTCTTTTTTTCTTCTTCTTCTTTTCTGCATTAAAATTTTTTCCTTCTGGGCGCCTGGTGGCTCAGTGTGTTAAGCTTCTGCCTTCTGCTCAGGTCATGATCTCAGTCCTGGGATGGAGTCCCTCATTGGGCTCTCTGCTCAGCAGGGAGCTTGCTTCCCCTTCTCTCTCTTCCTGCCTCTCTGCCTACTTGTGATCTCTCCCTCTCTCTCTCTGTCAAATAAATAAATAAAATATTTAAAAAATTTTTTTTCCTTCTTAGTAAACACTTAAAAGTTAAGAAAAGGAAATTATAAAAAAGCATTTAAAACATGAGTTACAGCAGAGTAAACCATCATGCTACCACAAATGTGAATTGCTTCCCTTTTTTTTTTTTTTTTTTTTTTTTTTTTTTTTTTTTTGAGAGGGAGAGAGAGAGGACTGGGGGTCAGGCAGAGGTAGAGAGAGAATCATAAGCAGGCTCCACACTGAGAGCAGAGCTCAAAATGACCCTGAGATCATGACCTGAGCTGAAATTAAGTGTCAGATGCCTAACCAGCTGAACTACCCAGGTGCCCCTGTTGCTCTTGGTTCTTGTAATGGACATCTCTGGGAGTGGCGGGGAAAGGAGCATTCACCCGGCTCTTATCGCGAGAATCGGTGGAAACTTCGTTCTGCTGCCAGTGGTATAGTCTATGAATGAATGCAGCCACTATAAAACTTTTCAGGACTTAATAAACTAGGGACGAGAACACAGTCACCATGTGGACAAACTGCTTTGTCTTTTTAGGAGTTCTTTAAAAGACACAATGAAAATACTGTTGTGAAACTGTTTCCATTATTTAGCAAAAAGGTAATAATTTTCAAATCTTATTGTTGGACTTAAGAGCAGAAAACTTGAGTTAACCAAATTGCCCCAGGAAGGGAGTGTGGTAATCCAGCACCATAATTCCTTTATTCTTGCCTTGTTCTTGAAAGCTTTTTTCAAGTATATTTACCTTCTCTTTGCTTAGAAGTGCAGGATTTTAAATACCAGTAAATTTTTCTTTCAGGATTCAGTATCCTGACTGGCCTTAAGGGCATTGTTTAAAACAAAACAAAACAAAAAATAAACAATAGATCCAAAACCTGAAGAGATTTGACAAAATCTGTGCTAGCCTTCTGATACTCCCTAGAAAAGAGGTGTTTGTTTGTTTGTTTGTTTAAATCTAAGCATTATTTTCTCTTATACTTCAAGTATTTTTGGAACATCATTCTGTTCTCAGCATTTTATTCTCTTTCTTGGGATCATTAGTGCTGAAATCCCTCTCATCAGCTCAGGTGAAATTTGGCAGGTAATATAAAAATAAATCAAGTTATTGACATGCTGAGGCTGTTGAGGGACTAAATCATGTTTCATTTATTGCTTTAAAAAAGACTAGTTTGACAGCATTATCATTAATTGACTCCTTATTTTCTAATCATTTTACTGAGAACCTACTCTGTTTTCTTAATAAAATATCAGCTTTGAAGCATAATACCTCTGTATGGCCAATTATTGAAAAGTAGCCCCCCAAATGTAAGAATGTTTATATAGGTGCCTTTTCATAGTCCATCAGTCCTTTATAGGAGTAACCCTCAACTAGAAAATTGCTTATCCGCTGCCCCCCAAAATCTACCCTCAATTGCTTTAAAGAAGTAGTTGCTTCATTCTAGAAGAAAACCAACACCACTCTTCAGACAATCTGTTGTGTAACAGACCCCTCCAAAATGCAGTGCCTTAAAATAAGAAGTTATCATTATGTTGTGGTTGTGTGGATTAACTGAGTTCAGCTAGACAGGTCCTGCTTAGGATCTCTCGCTCACTTGCATGTAGATGTCGGCCCATGTTGCAGTTACCCCAAGGCTTAGCTGGGCTGGTGTTCAAGAAGGCTCCCTCACAGAGCTGGCAGTTGATGTTGACTGTGAGCTCAACTGGGCCATCAACGAACACCTACAGAGGACTTTCCACATCACTTGGGCTTCTCACAATACGGTGGTCTGAGGATAGTAGTCATGCTTCTCACTTGACAACTGACTTCCTAGAAGCAGTGGCACTTCTTCCAGTTCTGTTTGTCACAGTGGTCACAGAACCTGCCCATATTCAAGGGACTGGAAAAAGAGCCTTCTCCTCTTGTTGGGGAAGTAGAAAGGTTTGATGGCAGAGGAGCACCAGAAACAGGAGATAGTATAGCAGCCATCTTTGGGAACCTCAATCTGCTACAGCCACCCACCTGTTCAAATTTCAGGATGGGTAGGGACCACTTTCTGTGAAAAGCCTTGTGGGCAGTCCCGCTAGTTTCACATTGGAAATTTAGATTGTATCCGTGGATCTAATTTTTATTCTGAAAGAAAAGCTGCCAGAGAAATGCATCTACCTCATGCTTGTGTCCTGAAGAAGACACCTTTATATAAGTAGCAGATACACAAAGAGCAAAATATGTCTAATCCAGGGAGACAAACAAGCAAAAAACCAGTTATGTTGTTCATAAGGTCTTCTCATATACAGGCCTAAGAAGAAGCATTCTGGCATCTGATGTAGCCAAGCTACTTTCTAAACAGATGACCTTACTCAAATTCCATATGCCTTGATCCCTGATGTATAAAATAAGAAAAATGATTTATACGTTTCTGGGCAGTTTTGAGGAATAAATTAGGTGATTTTTGTCTTTGAGCTTATAAGTAATTTTTTACCCACCCTCCCCCTCCAATTTTCCCAATATGGCAGTTGATGTTGGGTCATTGTTTTTAAAGTGGAAGATTTCCATCTTAATCTCAGTGTCTAAGCTTCACGTTTAAATTAGTTCTTATTCTTGGGATTTAAGAAAGAACAAATAAAGTGAATTTATAGTACAAGTAAAAATGTGTGTTTAACTGGAATTGGTCATTACTCATTAATGAGGAAAAACTGTGTCTATCTCTAGCGGCCCTCTTGTCTCAAGAGTCTGCTAATTAGCTAAATGTTTGGCATATCTCAGTAACCCTATAGCCTGTATAATTAAAATTAGCTTTGAACACACAGTATCCTACATCTTATCTTCCTTTTTGAAGGCATCTTCTTCAGCTGAGAGCTTTCTAATAATAGTTCCTCAGCACCGAACTGATGTCAAGATAAAGAGACAGAGCATGTCCACCAAATGAATCTTCTTATTTTGTGCATTTTTAAAGAATGTTAAGTGGGAAACATTTTTACTTTCTAAAAAGGTTCTCGTCTGCTTTTAGAGGAAAAATAGATTCTCTATAGTTAGAGCTCCCAGTGATTTCCTAGTCATTGAAAAGAGTACAGAAGGATATAACATAGATGGGCAAGTAGTTTAATCATTTAGTATTTACACAAAATTCTGGGAGAATCATGAAATTGAAAGGTTTGTTTTGTTTTGTTTTAAAGTCTGCCCCTGGTTTAGTAGAGCATGCTGTAAGTTGAAATATTTTCTCAAGAACCCAGGGAGAGAAAAATGCCTCAACCCCATTATTTCTTCACTCAGTCCGTCATTCAATAAATATTCCTTAATCACCAGTTACATGCCAGCTACTGTCCTTGGCTTTAGGGATTATGTGGAATACCTACAGTCCTTTCTAGAAGGGGAAGGCCAGGAAGTGAGCAAGCAATTTCCATGGACTATGCTAACAGGCCCCAACAAGTAACCACATAACACTATGCGCCCTTAACCCAAACATAGTACATTAGGAAGTCCGAGTGGTAGTTCTCCTTTATATCCTCATTTTAGCTAAACTACCTCCATCAACGCTCTGTGGAAAATGGTATAGAAAAGTATGGACTCCTGAATGATGTTTCCACCCTCTGCACACAGCAAAGGGTGCTCCAGTGTTGCCCGGTGATGCCTGGAAACGTCCTTCCAGCTGGAAGTGTTTTTTTCATTCAGCAAGTAGCAGTTGGGTCCTTGTCATGTGCTGGGAGCCATGCTGGAAGCCAGGAACACAACAGTGTACAAAACTGGAGAACATGGTCTTTGCCTTCGTGGAACATAATTGGAAAGAAACAGCCTGGTAAAGAAGCATAGATACAACATGGTAGATGCTGACTGACTAACATGAATTACTAGCTAAAGGAGCAGCAGATGGGAGGGCCTGGGTGGGGGATGGTGGTGATGGCTCAGGTCGGGGAGCGTGTGACTCTTGATCTCAGGGTTGTGAGTTCAAGCTTTACATTGTGTGTGGCGCCTACTTTAAAAATAGATAGATGGGTAGGTGGATGGATGGATGGATGGATGGATGGATGGATGGAAGATACGGGAACAATTATGCCTCTTGAGGCACAGGGAGATGGAACTTTGAGGGATAAAGGGGAGTTTTAGAGGAAGACCAGGTGAAGAACAGAAGGAGCTGGGGTCAGGGACTTAAAAGGTCTTGGTGTCAACTCAGAACTCCCCCAGATCTGGAATGAGGAGAGTGTGGCCGCGGTCAGACTCTGAAGGACTGTGTACGTCATCCTAGCAAAAATTGGAAGCATCATTACATAGTGTCAAAGCATCTGTGGCCCTGAACCCAGATAGACACAAGTTCAAATTTGGCTCTCTTCTTCATTAGCACGTTATATGACCTCCAAACCTGAATACCATGAGGACACAATTATCGTACCTCTGTCCTGGGCTGTTATAAGGGCCACAGACAATAATGTGAGGAAAACCCTTAGCGCAAAGATTGCTGCGCTAGCAGACACTTGCTACATTATTAGCAGTTGATTAGCAGTTGCTGTTGTGGCTAGATTTGATGGAGGGGTCATTGGAAAGCTACTGAAAGTTACTGTTATCTTGCTGTTGTCACAGTAGAGTACTGAGCTTCCTGGTGCATCATCTTAAAGAAGTTGTTTTGCCAGTTAAACAAGGTAATATTTGTAAAGTGCTTAGAAGAGTGCCAGGTACATTGGAAGTGTTTGTCGTATAATTTAATCCACTAAGAGGTAGAAATAGAGTTTTCTCATTTTATAGATGAGTAAGCGAAGTTCAGAGAAGTTAAGCTTCTTGCCTGAAGTAGTACAGCTAATTAAGGGCACAACCTGTGTCTCATGTCATATTGCAGCAGTTGCTTCTTAAAATTTGAGTTTTAAAAGTTATATAAAATCCGATCATCGCGACACGTTTTTCATTTTAGTGAATTCTCGTCAGATGGTTTCTGTCCTTGCTTGGGTGCAAGTAACAGTTTTACACAGTGGCAGTCGGAACTGGCATGTAATTCTGCATTCCAGTTTTTTTCTTAGCATTAGATCATTTTCCATTTTCCTTTATAGTCATCATGTTAAATTTTAATGGATGTGTAAAAGTACTTCAGATTGATTCCCTTAGCTTTTATCCTGCTGTTGGGTATTCATCTATTTCCTATTTTTCATTATTATATAGTGTATAATGCTTCTGTAAGCAAATCCCCAAATATAGCCCCATTCTTCTATTGATTTATTTCCTTAGGTAAGTTTCCAGGAGTGGGCTCATTGGGTTGATGGTTATGAATAGTTTCATTGTTTTTGACATATGTTGCCTCATGCCTTCAAGAGGCCCAGTTGATAGCCTCTCTAGCAGTGTGCATTTTACTTTTTAAAACTCTTTGCTAATTGAACTGAGAATGAAAAATGGCGCCCAAGGCCATTTTATTTTTTGCAGGTTATGATTACTATTTTCATTCTTTTTTTTTTTTTTAAAGATTTTATTTATTTATTTGTCAGAGAGAGAGAGGAGCGAGAGTGAGCACAAGCAGACAGAGTGGTAGGCAGAGGCAGAGGGAGAAGCAGGCTCCCGGCTGAGCAAAGAGCCTGATGCGGGACTCGATCCCAGGACGCTGGGATCATGACCTGAGCCGAAGGCAGCTGCTTAACCAGCTGAGCCACCCAGGCGTCCCACTATTTTCATTCTTTAAGGTGGTGGGTCACCTAATGCAATAGCCTTTTTATGCCTTCTTTCACTTTTATTTTTATAATTCAGTTAATAAATATTTCTTGAGTATCTTTACCAGACCTGGACTCCCTTTTTTTGGAAACAGAAATGAAGTGAAAGATAAGGAATTTTACAGTCCGGTAGGAGAGAGATAATTGGGTTAAGGACCACCTTGGCTTCATGTGGTAAGGGCTATGATAGGTATCCACATGTAGCAGGAAGGTGGAGGGCAAGGAAGAATGATCTCCTTGAATGGAGTGGCTCTTGAGTCCTTTTGAAAGAGATACAGATGCTGTATGTCCATAGGGACATGTGAGGGTCCTTATAGCAGGCAGGTACAGATGTGTGTGTGTGTGTGTGTGTACACAGAAATCTGGGTATGTATACTATTTGGTCATCATTATCACAGGGTGACAAGAGGACCATTTGCCCAAACTCAGAAGCATTGACAAGTCAGGAGCTGGGCCAAGATGGAACATCTCAGTAAAGGAACAGAAAGGAAAGGGCAGTGAAGTGAGAGGAGAACTGGTGGACGGCCGTGGGAGGAGGGGTTTGAAGAGAGCAGTGGTAGCCTCGGCCTGAGGAGGGAGTGGGGTAGCATCTGTTGAACTGAGCTATTAGCGTTGATGGAAGTAGCGCGTTTTTAAAAGACAAAGTCGATCTGGTACCCTTTTATCTTGCAGTGCCATTTTGAATAGAAAAATACCTGTCCCTGAATGGGATGTAGTGCAGTAAGAAAGGAGTCTGTGCTTTGGTATGAAATAGACCCTAGTTCAGATCATGGCTTTGCCACCTACTGGCTGGGTGACCTTGGGCAGGACTCTTAATACCTTTCTGATCTTTGCAATAACTTTATGTAAGCTCTTTTATAATATCCTGCAGGCTCTTAGGATTAAATGAGCTGATATCTTCAAAATGCTTAATGCAATGCCTGGCAATAATAGGTCTTCTGCAAATAGTAGCTGCTAGAATGATCATTATTAGCTCAAATGTACTAGTGATTATTTTTAAGCACATCCTGTACATGTTGTGTTCTTCTAGTCACAACTAGTCATAGAAGAGAGGAGAATGAGGTGGTTAACGGCAGAGTTAGGATCCCACTTAGCTCTGGGCCTTGGGCAAGTTGCATTGTCACTCTGGGCCTCAGATTCATCATCTGTGAAATGGAGACAATAATAACACCCACCACATTCAAAATACTTAGAATGCCACATAATAAGTGTTGTATCAGTGATAACTTTGATGATGCTGATCATGGTGCTTATGATGGAGGTAGGGATGATACTGATGGTGATGCTGCTGCTCTTTCTGATGATGATGATGATGGAGGAGGTGATGATGGTGATGGTGGTGATGACGGTGATGTGATGCTGCTCCTTCTGATGGTGATGGTGATGATGGTGATGGTGGTGATGATGATGGAGGTGGTGATGATGGTGATGGTGATGCTGCTGCTCCTTCTGGTGGTGATGATGGTGATGATGGAGGTGGAATGATGTTGATGGTGGTGATGATGATGGAGGTGGTGATGCTGCTCCTCCTTCTGGCGGTGATGATGGTGATGATGGAGGTGGAATGATGTTGATGGTGGTGAGGATGATGGAGGTGGTGATGCTGCTCCTCCTTCTGGCGGTGATGATGGTGATGATGGAGGTGGAATGATGTTGATGGTGGTGAGGATGATGGAGGTGGTG
>NC_081566.1:20239222-20435926 GCF_022355385.1 Mustela nigripes
ATGATGGTGATGGTGGTGGTGATGATGGTGATGGTGATGATGGTGATGGTGGTGATGATGATGATGGAGGTGGTGATGATGGTGATGGTGATGCTGCTGCTCCTTCTGGCGGTGATGATGGTGATGATGGAGGTGGAATGATGGTGATGGTGGTGAGGATGATGGAGGTGGTAATGCTGTTACCCCTTCTGATGATGATGGTGATGGTGGTGATGATGATGGAGGTGGTGGTGATGGTGATGCTGCTACTGCTTATGATGATGGTGATGATGGAGGTGGTGATGATGGTGGTGATGGTGGTAATGATGGTGATAGCTACCTCTTTGGACAAAACAACTGTATTTTAAGAATATTAGTCATTTAGTACCTTTTGGCTTTTTTTTTCTCCCTTTTGCATACTTCATAATTTATTCTGAGGATCTTAAAATTCTCGTTTGTTTCTCTTGAGGTATCATTTATAATTTTTTTTCTTTTCTGTTTCAATAATTTCATCAGTTAGATCTGTCAAGCTCAATACTTAGGATTTTTCTTTATGGCTCTTTTTTTTTTTTTTTTTTTTTTTTAATCTACAACTATCTTCAACTGATGATCTTGCTTACCTAATGCTGAATGGAAAATTGATTCCATGGTCACCCATACCCTTTTCAACACTGCTATTTCCCCATTAAGTGAATTCCTCTTTTATTCTATCCCTGATATTTGTAGTAACAGTCTCTGCTTTCTGTAGAGTTTGTAGTGGGTTGGTTCAGACTTTCTAGCATGCAGAAGCTATTTAAATATTCTTACAGGTTTCATGGCACCCATTGGTGCACACACACACTCGGTCCCCCAGTCCTCGGACTACTATCCTGCCTCTTCTGTTAGATTCCATTTTTACAGGGAAAATCTGAAGCTATACTAACTTTTACCTACTTGAAAGTGATCTGGTTTTCTGGTTTTAGACTTCAGAATGCTTTGTATCTTTAATAGGTGTGCCTTTGTATACTTTTTTTGCTTACAAATATAACAGAGAACACAAGGAGCCTTTCTAGTCTCCAATCCATAGGTTTTTTGCACTTGGCCTTGGTGCTAAATTCTGGAAAATTGATCATTTTTTGTTGGTTCTTCTCCTGTTCGTGACTCCCCTCGCTTGTAAGTTACATCTCCACACTCTATTTTCTATGCCTGTCATCTCTCACCTTCTTTTCAATGTCTGATAATTTTTCAACCTTCCATGTATGTCTCTTGTATCTATTTCTGATTCACTAACTCGGTTGATTTTAATATTTAGTGCATGCATTGATGATCTTACTTCTTCTTCATCGAGTGAGTACACCCTGCTCTGTTCTTATTTCTTAATGGAGATGTTTCTTTTTACCTCCTTGAGAACGAATATAAGCCATTTCCATAACTTTCTCACATGGTGAGCGACATTTGCATCAGGGGATTATAATTGTTTCCAAGATCTTCCTAGTTTGTTTGTTTGTCTGTTTTCATTTTTCCTTTGGATCATATAACTTTCTCATTAGGGCCAGATTTTTTTGTCAGGGGGAGGTATATCTTATTAAACTCCCTCTCTAATTTTAGCGTGTCTACTATATGGAAGCTGACTTTACACTCCATTTCCACCTGTTTGGAAGGTTGCGATCAGCTCTCCCGGAGATGAATTCTTTTTTCTTTGCTCTCCCACCCTGTTCAGTAATCAGCAGTACGGTTCCTCCAGTCGAGATTGTAGACCAGACCATTTTAAGGGGACGTTTTCATCTCGCCCAGCCATGTGCCAATATTTATCTCCTGAAACAGATTGGTAGAGCACTTAAAAATGTGTGTGTCATGAGTGTGGCAGATGAAAAACGAAAGTTTTCTTCTGAATTTTCTCAATTCTTATTCCTTGTGGCTGTATATAAATAGTTAACTTTTCAGAAAATTTCATGTAGGTTTTTTTTTTTTTTTAATTGAGGGAAAGAAAGTTTGCCATTCCTGTTATGATTTTTCCCAGAAGACGAGAATTCGGCATTTGACAATGATAAGATCTAGAGTCAGTATGGTATGATGGCAAGGTTTGGAGCCAGAGGGAAGTCGCTGTGGACCCCCAATGCCACTTAACTTCTGTGTGACCTTGGGCAATGTACAAGATATTTTTAAGCCTTCATCTTTTCAACTATGAAACAGTAAAAATAATACCTACCTTACAAGATTGTGGCGAAGATCAGAAATGGAAAGCACCGACCGCGTTGCCTGGTACATGGCAGGTTCCTAATAAATGACTTGCTCTTACTGGTAGCATCATTCAGTTCAAAATGGTGAGAAAGCAGAGTCAGTTCTATGATTATGTAGGTGGGAGTCAGAGAGTGGGAAAGCCATGATTCCAAATTCAGTTATAGGATGGAGGGTGCTACTGTAGAAAAAAATAAAACAACAACAATAAAAAAAAAAACAACCCTGGACCAAGAGTTAGAAAAGGGAGATTTGTGCAGCATCTCTCTGCGTGTTCTTGGTCACGTGACTTTGCTTTGGAGGCTCAGTATCTTCATCCACAGCGGGCACACAACCTTGATGGCTTCCGCCTCCCACCTGGTCCAGTTCTCTGTTTTTTTACCACTATCTTGGGTAGTGAAGTCACCTTTTGATGTTTTCTCATGCATATCTGATCATGTTACTCCCCTTTTGAAAGCCCTTCCCATTGCTCTCAGGTTCTGACCCCAGTGGGGATGACCCTGCCTCGCGTTCTGGGCTCCTCTCTCTCCTCTGCTCCTGGCCAAGCTCCTTCCCACGCAGATCCTGCTTTCCTGCGCTTCCTGCCCCTGAGCTTTTCTCTTGTCCTTGGCCAACTCTGTCTCCCTTGTCTCAGCCCTAATGTGCTCGGCTAGGGAACATTCTCTCACCCCTCCCCCACCCTCTCCACCCTCCCCCACAGATTTCAGTGTAGCATGAAACTCTGTACTTCTCTTTTGTAACCCTTATCACTGTTGTATTTAAAGTTACTTATGTAACTGCTTTAGGCTACCTCTGGTTGTCAGTGGCTGTTCTCCCGGCACCTTGCTTACTGCCTGGCACGTCGTGTCATAAGCACCAAATAAATATTTATAGGATAAATGAATGAATAAATAAATGAGTGTAATCTTTAACATGATGCTAAAGGAGGCATGGCCTTGGATTTCTTAATACTTCCTCTGGATCCAAGAATTAACCAGGTTGGATGCTAAGGAATAATGAATGATGCCTCATAAACAACTTCAAAAGCAAATGTCCTAACATGATATTTGCATTTACTTTCTTATGTGAAAGGAAAATGTTAAATTATATCATATTTGTTGTTTTCAGTAAGCAATGACCAGCTGTGCTATATCCTGCCCAGTTGGGGGTAGGGCTGAGGGTTGGTGGTGACTCTGTTTGGTGTGTGTTTGGCCTTGGACGTGCACCTGTTCCTTTGTCATATCCAGACTTTACCTCAGGCCATGATGCTCAGACCCATGGAGACGGAAGTTAGTTGTAGAGAGTCCATCGGAGAGCAGGTGGGTCTGTCTGAGGGAGACCTTACCAGGGCAATCCTGAGTCTCCAGGCTTTCTCTGAATCCCTAACACCTGCTCTCTTGTCTGATCCATAGTAACCACTCCAGAGAGGATTGTTGTTAAGGATTGTGTCCTTTTCTTTCCCGCCTCCGATAATAATGCATTTCATTTACATGTCCCCTGGTAGTTTACAGAGCGCTTTCCAGGCCGCCTGCTCATTGGAACCTCCTACTTTGTGAGGAAGGTACAGCAGGTTATTTTCATCTCTATTTTAAACTAATTTTTAAAAGGACAATCTCAGAGGGCTATTTTCTGCCAACTGTTGCCTGAGATTTACTTTGGAATGAGGTGTGATTTAGATTTCAGTTTTATAAATGCAAATTGCCTGGAGTTAAGGAGGCAGAAAACTCAGAGAGGAAACTCAAATCTGGATCTTCTGATTCCGAGTGTAAAGATACCAGTTGCCTCTCATCCTGTCTCTCTGCACCATCAATTTTTTGCTTCTTTCTGACTCAACGTAAAAGATGGAACAAAAAGACACTATTATAAATTTTTATTTCTTTTACACATTTAGTTGGGATATTTTTTTCATTGTAGTTTAAGATCCTTTCTTTTTCTTTTATCCCCACAGTGATTTAGCAAGCATACACTGAACATCTTCTGTGTGCCAAGAACTATCCTGGATGTTCAGAATAAAATTAGGATATGATCCTTCTTGCTGAGGTGCTCATAGCTTAGCAGTATGGGTGGACACAGAAATAGTTACCGTACAGCTAGACCAGTGATACTGCAGGCAGGAAGGTCTAGGCAATCAATGTGTGTCTATGTGGAAGTAGGAGAGAGGGCAAGCAACAAGAGTAACTTCATGGAGAATAAAAAGAAAAAGGGACAGAGGGAGTCACGCCAGGCATAGAGTAAAAAGGATGCGGGGAGAAAGTCCCCAAATGGAAAATGGTCCAGGGTAGTTAGGACAAAGATGAGCAATGGGGGAAGATAGGTCTCAAGAGGCAGGATGGGTAGATTTGAAGGTCTATGATGTTAAAGCTCAGGCATTCTCTAGGCAAAAGGGAGCCCTTGATATTTTTTAAAACAGATGGATAACATCAGATTTAAAAAAATAACTGACATTAATCTGTTCCCTTCTAGAAATTCTGATTTCCAAATTGAAGATTATGAAAAGTGGAAGTGAAGTGAAGTGGAGAATAATGTACTGTAGGAAAGTGAGCCCCATTCATGCTAACTGATTTCCGCTAGGAGCAAGAATGACTCAGGTCAACTGTGTGGGAGTTCAGAAGGAGGGGTGGAAAAAATTGAACCAAATGGTTTTGCATTTTGATGACGGGTTTACTGCACTCTTAGTTGTCCCTGATTTTGTGACGTTAATAAGAGTCACTATCAGCCCTCAACCATGAGGACACTAAGTAGAACCTAAAAGAAATGCTTCTAAGCTATAATTCCAAAGGAAAGAAAGGATTCTGGTTTTCCATGAACTATAGCCAAAGCTTAAACCAACAAGGTCAAATGCTTTTGCTCTCTGAAACAGTTCCCAGCCATTTCACAACTCCTTAAAGCATCAGACTCATGGGCCACGTCAAAAAGTGTCATTCCTATTGAGTGTCATTTAAAACAGCAAATGAGGATATCAAAGAAATGGTGAATTGAGAACCTTTTTTTTTCTTCTTTTCCTATGAAAAAGTTAACCAGAAACATATGTGCTCTAATGGGTGGACTTCGTTTTAGTAAATTAAGCCTGTGGTTTCTTGTATGTGTACTTAAGTCTGGGTGCTTACACCATCGGAGCCAAATTCCAATCACATCTGAGGGCCTACTGTTCCTTCTGAGAAGGAAGTACAAATACAGACAACCCACTGATCATCTTCCTGTGGACTTTGTGGACTTTGGGAAATGTACGTCAAGAATATCTTCTGATGGTTTGGCTATTGGCTCAACCACAACCTCCAGAATTTCTCATTAGTTCTGAACCCTGACAATCTACATTGAATTAAGTAACTTCTATTAATAGGATATGTTGATCATCCTAAGAAAGTTGAAATGGTATAGTTCTTAGCATTAAATTCTACTGTTCCTCCTGCTTAGTATGGCATTAAATAAATAAAAAAGGACTTACAATGATCATTATCCTAAGAGGTAAGTATTTTCCATCATTTTGATGAACAGCCTACAGAGAAGATAGTTTTATGACCATGGACACATGTTTTAGTCTCTCTGGTTTCAGTTTCTTCATCTGAAAACAAGAAATTTGAAGTAGTTGACATGGCAATAGTTAACACTTTATTATAAACATGTTTTTTCTCTCACATATAGTCGTAGCATACACCCTCCAGGGCTGTTTCAGAAACTTCATAGTTTCAGAGACCCAGATTCCTTCTGTCTTGTTCCTCTGCCTTGCTCAATACACAGCTTCCATCTGTGGTTAAAAATGTTGCTCCGGGGGCGCCTGGGTGGCTCAGTGGGTTTAGCCTCTGCCTTTGGCTCAGGTCATGGTCCCAGGGTCCAGGGATCGAGCCCCACATCGGGCTCTTGCTCGGCGGGGAGCCTGCTTCCTCCTCTCTCTCTGCCTATCTTCTCTGCCTACTTGTGATCTCTGTCAAGTAAATAAATAAAAATCTTTTAAGAAAAAAAAAATGTTGCTCCGGCATCTGTCACCATGTCCACAGATCAGCCAATGAGAAGAGGGAAGGTGCCAAGGGGAAGACACACCTGTTCCTTCCAAGGCAAGATGTAAACATGACACACATCTTCCACTCATACCCCTTTGGCCAGAACACGGTCCTGTGCTCACCCCCAGCTAGGAGAGAGGTGTAAGGTGGCTGTCGTGTCCTGTCGTTGGCACGTATGCCGCACCATATAGAAGGAAACGGGAGTAGATAGATGAAGAAAACTAGCAGTCTCTTTTCCCACATCTCAGGTCCTTTCCAGTTTTAAAATAAATGATAAGAAGTGCCAGGTCTAATTTCCCATCAACTGTGAAAAAAATGGAGACCATATCCGTCTCCAGCCAGGTACCTGTTGGAAGCAACAGTGGCAGAGGAGGCAGGTGGAGAAAGGTCCAGCGGAGGGGGACATGGTGAAGTCCTAGAGAAGAGCCTGATGAAGTATGCTCTTTGGGTGAAAAAACTGATTACTCTTCCTCAAAACAGGGAAAACGATAAGAAATCTGTGTGCTCCTCTCTTTATTTACAATATAACGCAACAAGAAACGAATTAACTGGGACCTTAAGTTCTTCTTTTTACTTTCATATCCAAATTTTGCTTTTCTTCAAAGGGAGAATCAGGTTCATTCCTGTTGGATGCAAAGGGCTAATTCCCTCCCTTGCATAGCCCCGAATGTGGCTCTCTATATAGCAAGGGGGCATGGAAAAGGCAGACAAGTTGTTCTGGTGCCAGAATTAGATACAGCAACATGTTATAACCTCTAAATTCAAGTGAAAGAATCCTACAAAGCTCTTTGTAATGGTGTGGTAGTCACTGGGGATATTCATTAAATCTTCTGAGTCCATGGGGCAATTTTTTGGCCCACGTGACTTGCTTTTCCTAATGAAATGTGAATAGAGCTGAGATGTGTCACATTTAAGGGAAAAACCTTAAGAACCAGTGTAGAGTTCTACATACTGCATACCTCCTACCATAGTGACCAGCAAAGTTCTTGATGGCTGCTCTCCCTGAGTCTGTATCCCTGAGTGAGGTTATGACTTGGTGATTCAGGGCAGCATCTCTGCTCTGTGATGGGCATGTAGCATGAATGAGAAATAAATCTTTGTTGTTTTAAGCCATTGAGTTTGAGGGATGTTTGTTACCATAACTTAACCTCCCTGGCTGATAGAAACAGAAACTAAAAAAATACCTCATCAGTGGATCACAAGTGATAGGGAGGCAGTTACCACTCTGTTTGTGAAAGTAAGGTCATTAATTAAACCAAAAAATCGTTGTTAATAAATGCCAAAGAAATGCAGTATATAACGCATGCATCTTTTGTTCCATCTTAAAGCTTTTACCCAAATACTAATAGTTAATGCTCAGATTAGTAGCTTAATTTAGTTGCTGTCTTTTAATGGTAGTTAGCAGCAGGATTTTCAGTAAATGTCAATCCCTAACCTCTCATTTTAACATAATTGTTAGACTACGAGATACACCAGGGTGTTTTTTTTGTTTTGTTTTGTTTTGTTTTACGATACACCAAGGTTTTAAAAGAATATTGACAGACTTGTAGTATGCCCTCGAGTCTGATAGTCTTCAGTTTTTTGGGTTATAGAAACTTATAATCTAGATTGGGAAAAGGTTTTATTATGCTATAAAACTCTATTTGTAGTTCTGATGTCCTAAAATTTGGAGGAGAAACTGACTTTCTGATCTGTAACTGATGAACGGTATTACCACAATCAACGTAAATGCTGCTGTACCAGTTTTTCTTAAGATGTTTATCATTTTTTTAAGCATTGAAAAGAATTGTCAATGTATACTTGTAAACTTAAAAACAACTTTTAAGAGTCACTTTAATTTAAAGTCAGTTCCAATACCAAAGAATAATAGCTAACATTTATTGCATGCTGACTATTTACCAAGTATCCTAAATGATCTACATAAATTATCTCATTCCGTCTTCATAGCAATCCTCTTGTGCGTGAGAAAATCGAAGCACAGAGAAAACTAGGAACTTTCCTGAAGCCCACCCCAGTGGGGAGTGAAGGAGTTGAAACTTGAACCCATGTTGTGTGCCCCCCACCCCACCGCCCCGAGCCTCCATCTAGATCCCCGGTGGCATCCCGCCTCCCAGAGGGGGTGGTGTGGGGGAATCCTGGGAAGTACCCGTGTCCCTTGCTGATTTTGCCAAGTACATGTATAGAAGAGCGGTGAGATTACACTTCTTTCTCAGTTTTTGACAACAACCAGTGTGTGGTTCCCAGGGTTTTTTTTAATTTGTTTATTTGTTTGGGGTTTTTTGTTTGTTCACTTATTTTAAGTAAACATCCTAAAAAGATAGAGCATCACCCTAAGTAGATATGCTTCCTATCACCATTAGAAGAAACAGCCTCGACCTGTTGCCTTACAATGTGTCCAGCCTGCTCTTCCCCCAGAAGACAGAATCATAACTTCACTTTTCTAGATCTGGGACTAGGAACCCTTTATAGTGACCTGCCTGGCTGTCTTCTGGTGAAGGGATAAGGATATAAATCTTGTGCTCAGGTCCTAGCAGAAATGATGGGGAGAGACCATCAGATCCGTAAATGTTTGCTCAGAGATCACGTCATGGTCCCCTGAGGATGTTGAGGGCCCACAGAGCCAAAATCGCACATCGTGTTGTCCAGTTAAAAGTTGAAAAGCAGGGGCGCCTGAGTGGCTCAGTGGGTTGAGGCCTCTGCCTTCGGCACAGGTCATGATCCCAGGGTCCTGGGATCCAGCCCCGCAGAGAGCCCGCTTCCCTTCCTCTCTGTCTCTGTCTGCCTCTCTGCCTACTTGTAATCTCTGTCTGTCAAATAAATAAATAAAATATTTTAAAAAAACACAAAACTTGAAAAGCAGTGCCCGACTTTCTTCTTGCGCACAAACAGAGCAGACCTGGCCTTCCAGATGGGAAGTTCAAGATCTTGGTTGGCTTTTGGGAAAGGGTGTGCCAAGGTGTGCGTCTTCCCTCCCTAAGCTGGAAACCAGAGGGTATCACAGGCCAAGGTGCAGAGCTGCTGCTCAGTTGGAACCGCCGGAACTTGAATGGGAAGGTGACAGCAATCTGTGTGGCTTCTGCAGCTTCCGCATGTCAGCCTGGCCAGCTCTGCGTTCACAATTTCTTACATGTAGAAATTCCTGAATTTGCTGAAGCTGAATGTTCTGGGAGCGGAGGGATGAGAGTGATTAATTGCCTGAACTGTGCTCCTGTTTTTGCTTTCAGGCAAATTCCTCCTCCAAACAGGGCGCCGTCTTTAGCTTGTCAGCAGGTTGTTGTCACAACATGCTAGGACGCTCTGTCTCTGTCGTTTTCGGCACTGGGAGCTAGATAACTGATCTCACCTGCAGATCTCACTGTGTGGGGATACTGAGATAGAAGACAGACAACTCATGTGATACACCAACAGTAAACACTCTGCAGAGCTCCGTTCTAAGCCCTTTACGTGCATTAACTCATTTAATGCTAATAACGACCTATGGAGAAGATGCGTCTAATATCTCTACTTCACAGATAAAGAAACGTTAAGCATGTGGGGTCATGCAGCCCATCGAGAGCTGGATTCAAACCCAGGCAGTCTAGCACCAGTAGCTGGAATGATCCAATCACGCAAAAGTAGGATTCTCTTGAAAATGGTAAATCATAAGATCAGTGGTGTTTCAGAGGAAGGAAATACATATTTTAGCAAAATACTAGTATTTATCATCGGAAGGTTATAGAGGAATACCAGACGAGCTGCTACTGGGTGAGACCCTTCTTCATAGGAGAACCTTTTACCCAGCTGCCTGGAAAGTTAGGAGAGGTTGTGGATACCAGAACAGACGATGCTTACACGTAGGTGGGTGATTAGAAAATCTCTTCATGCCATGCGTGGAGTGTGTAGCAATGACACAACAGAGGTGACCATCTTTGTGTTTGTCCGAGGATCCAGCAGACCTTTAGTAAGCAAGAGCCAAGCTACCGTAAATGGGCCCAGAGCTCCCACCAGAGCTCAGAGACTGCCTGCCTCCCATGGCCACAGCATCCTGGGGAGGAAAGAGAGATGCAGATCCTTGGCTTTATCCAAAGTTCTCTTCAAGCGTGAATGGGTGGGAATGCTTTCGAGGATGACAGACACTGTGTATGATGACTAAAATGTCCTCTAATCCAAACCTCAGAGAATCGCAAGCATGGCATCCATCCTACTGTAGGAGCCAATGAGAGGGTCAAAGGTCACTGAAAGTGCAGTCTCACACTGGTCAGTGACCCAAATGGGTGCACCAGTCCTAGGGAGGGTGCCCTCTGTCACTCCAGAAGAACATATATGCACAGTGGCGCCTGGGGGAGGTATGGCTAGAGCCTGTCACAAGCCCAGGACAGTGGCAGAAACAGCTAGGCCAAGCCAGGTCAAGGCCACGTGGAGCAGAGGCTGCCCGTGAGAAATATGCCTGGAGCAGGGCAGAGTGGCAAGAAAAGTTTGGTGCCCTGTTTTCCACCCTGGGGTTCTCTGCCTGGAAAACTGGAGGGGAGACACTGGAGTCCCACTGAGTCCCCTGAGAGGGGGCCCTGTTTTTACCCACATCCTTCCTTTTTTCTTCCATAGGCCCATGTAGCCTGGGGGAGCAACAATGATGATTATACTGTCATTTATTGTCACGCACTAAGTGAGAAGTCAACTACAGCTGACCCCTG
This sequence comes from Mustela nigripes, assembly GCF_022355385.1. Lineage (NCBI taxonomy): Eukaryota > Metazoa > Chordata > Mammalia > Carnivora > Mustelidae > Mustela > Mustela nigripes. The sequence continues at coordinate 20,250,066 of NC_081566.1, forward strand.
AACAACATGGCTTTGAACTGTGCGTCCACTTCGATGCAGATTTTGGAGGGATAACTGGACTACAGTACTATAAATGCATTTTCTCTGATGATTTTCTTAGTAACATTTTCTCTAGCTTACTTTTTTGTAAGGATACAGTATATAATACAGATGTCATGCAGAATACATATTAATCAACTGTTTAGGTAATCAGCAAGGCTTCCAGGCAATAATAGGCTGTTAGTAGTTAAGTTCTGGAGGAGTCTGAAGTTCTGTGCAGATTTTCAACTGCATGGTCGGAGGGGTGGGGGATGTCCATGCCCTTAACCAACTCATTGTTCAAAGAGTAACTATAATTAGTTTAATAACAATACAGAGCCTTCTACCAAGCTCATTTATGTGCTTCAAGTGATCATTTGATATCATCTGCAACCAGTTTGTCTTGGTTTTCAACCCTAGATACTTGGTTATTTAGGAATGCTTTCTAGAATTTCCCTGGTGCTACTGCACTGTTACAGAAAGTAGATTGGTTGCTCTAAAAATATTTTTTATGATTTCTGGCAGGAGAAACCGATATATTTCATAATTTAGTGAAATGTCATCAAGAATAAGGTTTATTTTTTTAAATAACCGAATATGCTTTTGTCTTCATTATGGGGAAGCTGGGAGGTAGCAGTGGGAGACCTGTGATCACTGCAGGTACTTTTCTCTAGTGAAGAGCATTTCTGATTTTCTCCAGTATCAGAGTTCCAATCCCCTCGATAGCTTTTTATAAAAGATAAAAGATTTTTTTCCCCAAAACCATTTATTCTCACTAGCAACCTAAGCCAAATAAGACTCAGTTGAGTTTATACTTGATTTGAGACTATTGTGATGTTTCATTTAAGTAGTTTTGGAAAATACAGACATTCAGTTCCCATTTGATCTCAATCACTCACTCAATTTTTGTGTTTAAGCTTCTGGTTCAGAACCACTAAAGAGAAATAGTATTTGGATTCAGATCACTTCTAATTTAGGGCTCCTAGCTTAAGATTCAGTCATGCCTCTTGGTACAATTACTTAATGTTCTGTGCATTTTTGAGAAAATAATTAAAACCAGATGCTTACTTCCACTCCCAGACCCAATTGCAGTAGTTATTACTTTTAGGAAATTAATCATTCGATAGAAATTTTTAATAATTAGATAGTGGCTGAAGGTTGAGGCACGGCGGCCCTCAGTCTCTCATTTATAATTAATCATTTGGAGCCCTACAATGCACCTTGTCTTTTGCATTTCTGATCATGCAAGGTATGTGTCCAAAAGAACTTTTGAAATTAAAGAAATACAAATCAAAGCAAACAGATACATTTTTCACTTAACAGGTTAGCACGATGGCTAAAGCTTGATAGTTTCTCGTGCTGGTAAGCATTTAAGGAAACTGACGTTCTTGTGCTTTATTGGTGTGATGATAAATTGCTGCCACCTCTTTGGTAGACAGTGTGGCAGGATCTTTTAAAATTGTTAATGCATATACCTTTGGTCAAGGTAGGCCACCACGGGGACTTTACTGTGTGTGATGTATGTGTCGTCTGTTACTGCGTAACCCATTACCATAGAAAGGAGCCACTTTAAAACGACAGATACTCATCATCTCACAGTGTCTGAATTCAGACACTGGGGACAGTTTAGCTGGGTGGTTCTGGCTCATGGTCTCCCATGAGATTCCTGTCAAACTGGGGGGAGGGGCGGCAGTCATCTCAAGGCCCAGCGGGGGCAGAGAATTCTTTTCCGAGCTCACTTTTATGATTATTGGGAGGCCTCACTCCCTCACTATGTGGGCCTTCCCTCGGGGTGCCTGAGAGTCTTCATAACATGGCTGTTGGCTTCCCCCAGAGTGTGTGAACCAAGAGAGAGCCAGCAAGCAAGCAAGTCATAGACTCTGGGCCATGGAGAACCACCCATGTACAGTATGACAGTCAGGAGGCAGAAATTCCTGGGGGCCCTCTTGAAGGCTGCCAACCATGTATGGCCACTTTAAAATGAACAAAAATCCAAGCTGTATTATCAACCTATATGGCCGTCTCTGTGTTATATAGATCACAATACATCATACAGTGGAATGTGTTGCAGGTGTTAAAAAAAGAATAGAATCTGGGGGCACCTAGGTTGTTGAGTCAATTGAGCATCCAACTCTTGATCTCAGGGTCCTGAGATCAAGCCCTCTGCTGGGCTCCAGGGTCAGTGGGGAGTCTGCTTAAGATTCTCTCTCTAAGAAAAGAAAAATGAGATCTGTATATGCAGATATGAAAATATCCCTAAAATATACTATGAAACAAAGAATTATGGTAGAGAAAGTGGTATACAATGATACATAGATATTTTTGCAGTATACATGTAATCTGGTATAGTATACATTTATTTTGCTAGAATGAAAAACTATTACCAGTGATTACCTTTCATTTTTTTCCCTCCCTCCATTATTAATGAGTAATGGTTTTATTTTATTTTTTTTTTAAAGATTTTATCTATTCGACAGAGAGAGATCACAAGTAGGCAGAGAGGCAGGCAGAGAGAGAGGAGGAAGCAGGCTCCCCACCGAGCAGAGAGCCCGATGCGGGGCTCGATCCCAGGACCCTAGGATCAAGACCTGAGCCGAAAGCAGAGGCTTTAACCCACTGAGCCACCCAGGCGCCCCGAGTAATGGTTTTAAATTTAGAAATGGGGCACTGATGTCTGCTTGAACAGTCCCCCTGCCCCATCCCCTCATCACCAAGGCCCTGCACCACATGGATCTCTCTTCTCCAAGTCCCTGAGGACTGCAGGAATTCCTGAGCTGTAACTGTTCTACTCTGGCCTCCGCTTTTCATTTGCAGCCCTGCTGTGCACTGCACAGACAGAGTGGCACGTAGAGGCTTTCAGCCAACTAGGCAAGAATTTTTGTTTCAATAAATTTTGCAAGTTCCAAGATGCCTGATCTACCTGGAATCTCATGAGTCATTAGATTTTTGTCTCACTTAGGGTTCCTCCCAACTTGCCGTCCTATCTAAAACTCCCTTGATTCCCAGGCAAGCTCTTGAGGTACTGGCCTGACTCTGTCTTCTTCCAGAAGCAGCATGTTTCTTTCTAGCCCTGGGGTAAAATGATTCAGTGAAAATTCTGCTTTAAGTTATGAAACCTGTCTTTGGGTCTGCCAGCTTCCACATCTTATTATCTGTTGAATCCTCATATATTCAGTAAGAGGAAGTAAGTTTGCTAGATACCCCTCTTGTGTCCCCGAGTCTGGGTATTTCCTCCATGACAGCATCTCCGTGACTCTCCTTTTTATTAATTCATCCCACAGATATGCCTCGAGCACCTACTCCATGCCACACTGTATTAGACACTGGAAGTAGATCAGGGGCAAAACCCCACAGTCCCTGCCCTCAATGGATCTTACTGTCTAATGGGAGAACTGCCATTACCCAGCTGAGTGTACAAAGCAATGACTACAGACTCTGATCAGACTCAGATGAATGAGGAGTCCACCAACAGATGTAAAGCGGGAAGATTTGCAGGGCCAATGAGACTGACTTTGTGCAGATTAGAAAAAGTCACCCCCCCCAAGTGAACAAATTAAAAGGCAGCCCCTCCAGATAGATGCACAGAGTCAGCACAGTTTGGCAAGTGGATGGAGGTTTTTTTTTCTAGTTCACACAAAGGAATCTCTTTCTCCAGGCGGATACAGTCCAGTCCCAGGGCACGTGACTTGGCCAGCAGAGCAGACATCCCCCTCCCCCATCTTGATTAGAAGTTCTTATTTAGAGCACATTCTACCCAACCAAATGCACAGGCCCTGGGAGCCTGGCTGGTCTGGAGGATCCAGGCGACCTAAGACAAGACCTGAAAAATAAGTAGGTTTTAACTAGACGTGGAAGAGGGATGGTGGGGAGGACCCTGAAGAGCCTTCCAGGCAGAAAAATCTGGAAGAGTCCCCCAAATAGGACAGAGCCCGGGGTATTCCAGGAACTGAGACTAGAGAAGGAGAGTGAAGGCAAAGGTGGGTTGAGATGAAACCAGAGCAGCTGAAAACCTCCAGACCAAACAGGACGGGCTCTCCTTGCACCAGGCCGTAGACCCAGAGGGAGGACAGCAGAGCCTTGAATGCCAAGCTAAGGAGTTTGAATTGGAGTACCATTCCCTTTTTTTTTTTTTTTTAAGTACCATTCTTTCATTTATATAGGGACTGAATTATTCTGCCTCCTTTTTGTCAAGTGTAATCAGTCTTTGCTCATTTACGTTTGTAATTATGATCCTACTTCCTTGCCAATTAAAGATACAAATAAACTTATGTCTTTCTCTTAGAAAAGCTGCAAAGGGTTTGCATGCTCCAAACAAGTTCTTGGGCTTGCTGCAAGGAAAATGGTTTCTGAGAACCCCAGGGAGGAAATCTAGAAAATCATAAAGAAGTTTTTTTCTTTTCCCCATGACTAGCACACACGTATAGACACACAAATGCACACAACCACGGGAATGTTCTTTCCCACATACAGAGTCCAGGAAATAAAGCCAAATGTGTTTGTCTGTTTTATTTTGGCAGCATTTCAGGTATTTAAAATTTTAGCTCACATCTTAAATTAATTTAAAAACTTGAATAGGTTAAATGAATGTACCTCATCGTTTATGAGAAGAACAATCAAAATGAATATGCTGTTCTCTAGCAAGATGATGCGGGTGAGGATCAGACAAGGATTTCTCAGAAAGGAGTGTTTGACGTTCGTAACGATCTGAAACGTTGACCTAGGGCATCAGAGTGTGCAGCTGCAAGGTGGGCGCGTCACGTGACTGGAAACAGACACCTGCTCCGGCTGCATGTCCTCCGCACTCTGGTGGCCCTTGCTCCTCGCTTCACCCCCTCCTCCAGGCAGCCTAACAGGGTCTGTTTCCCAGAGACCTGCCATCACCTCCAGGTGGCACCCCCGTTGCATGCTCTGAAGGACAGAGGGTCAGCAGGTGCCCGGCACTGGTCAGGCAGGTTAAAAAGGTGCCTTTTGGCAGTGTGGTGACTCATCTCCCACCCCCGACACCCGCTCAGGCACGCACACATGCCGCATACAGACCCACTCTAGCGGAGAGAGCGGGCGCGTTGAACCATCCCTGAAAGAGCCAGTGAACTGTCACCGGAGAGTCCCCGACCCTGCTCGGTGTTTTAGTGGGACGTGTCATGTCTTTATCTGTTTGATGCATGCTCATCACCAGTTCGTGGTCGGAGCCTGTGTGGTGTGTACGTGCAGTCGACACCCTGTACTTACCCAGTTCCTAAGGCTGTGGACAAAATTCTGGGAGAATTAGATCTTTATTTTCACTAACCTCTAACTAAAAGTTAGACTTCTGATTAACGTCAATGTTTACGGCGCCTTCCTTTGGAGAAGGAAATAAGGCATATAGGAAACAACACCCTAACTACGGGTGCAGGCGACAAACCGTGGGGGAACCTGTGACTTCTCAACAGTAGAAATCACAGATGGTTTCGTATTACGTTATCGTAGATTATTGAGTAAAAGTTGTGAAAGTATTAATGGTCATACTGCTTCAAAATTGCCTTATTTATCAGACCCACTAATACATCTTTTTATTTAATATATTAATGAAGATCATATATTGCTACGCCATAACTGTTTTGGTAACTGCTATACCATATGTTTTGTGTACCAAAAGATATTTGGTAACTCTGTTTTATCATAATTTTTGTCCTTTATAACCCTATGTATTTAAGAATTTAAGAACACAGTTCTGGCAGAAGCATATAGGCTTTACTAGGCTGGCAGAGAGGGGTCCATAGCACAAAAAAGGTTAAGAACCCCAGGTGGGGGGAAAAGCCCTTGCATTCCAGACCAAATTTCTACTCAGTTTCCTAGCTGTGTAACCGTAGTGCCCTCTGAGCCTAAGTTTTGTCATCTGTAAAATGGGAAAGTAATAGTGATGAATTAGGTGAAGTAAGTGAAAACCTCAGTTAAGAAAAGAATTTATTCTTTTCACTCTAGCTCTACTGAAAGTATGAGGCTTATTTAGAGTACTTTGCTTTTTTTTTTTTAAGATTTATTTTATTTTACTTTAGAGAGAGTGTGCGTGCACCACTGGGGGGAGGGGCAGAGCGAAAGAGAAGATCCTCAAGCAGACTCCCCATTTTGCGTGGAGCCCGACACAGGGCTCTATGCCTGGGCCCCAAGATCATGACCTGAGCCCAAATCAGGAGTCAGACACTTAATTTCACTGAGCCACCCAGGCACCCCTAGAGTACTTTGTTTTTCAATTAATGAAATAAAGTCACTGATACCACATAATCTCAAATCTGTTTCTTTACATTTTGTTTTCTCCGTCAACAGCAGTGTTTTAAAATATAATTCATTTATACTTAAATACTTGGGGCACCTGGTTGGTTCAGTCAGGTAAGTGTCTGCCTTCAGTTCAGGTCAGGACCTCAAGGTCATGGGATCAAGCCCTGTGTGGACTCTCTGCTCAGCAGGGAATCTGCTTCTCCCTCTCACTCTCCCTCTGTGCTTCCTCCCCCCACCTCAATAAATAAGCTCTTTAAAAATTGTATATATAGGGGTGCCTGGGTGGCTCAGTGGATTAAAGCCTCTGCCTTTGGCTCAGGTCATGATCCCAGGTCCTGGGATCGAGCCCCGCATCGGGCTCTCTGCTCCGCAGGGAGCCTGCTTCCTCCTCTCTCTCTGCCTCCCTCTCTGCCTACTTGTGATCTCTGTCTCTCTGTCAAATAAATAAAATCTTTTTTTTTTAAAAAATTGTATATATATTAAATATATAAAGTGAGTCTCTCTATGTAAACACTAACAGTTTTACCTTTTTAGTTGTTGGATTTTACATATTTTAGTCCCTAGTTTTCTGTTAAAGAAATAACATTGCATTTCTCACCCATTCTCAGCCTGTGAGCTAATATTTTTGTGGGCTTTTTTCTTTTTGTTTGATTGCTTTTGTGATGTATAAAAATTCATGTATGGAGCAGCAGGGAAGGTACTGCCAGTCAGGCAGTTCTGGAATATTCCTAGCAGGTATGGTTTGTTTTTTCCCCTAGTCCGTCACTTTTCTTTTTTCTTACTTTTTTTAAGCTTTATTTCTTTAAGAGAGAGAGAGAGAGCATGCAAGGGTGGGGATGGGGAGAGGGAGAGAATCTCAGGCAGACTCCACACTGAGTGCAGAGCCCAACTCCAGTCCCAGGACACTGGGATCATGACCTGAGCCAAAATCAAGATAGTTATTACATCTGAAATCAAGAGTCAGATACTCACCCAACTGAGCCGCCCAGGACTCCCATCACTTCTCTTACTAATGAAAAATTTATTGGTAAAGTCACCAAATGACTAATTTTTCTGTTTATCTTTATGTATGACACATATTTCATGTAATTTTAAATAAACATATATATCACTGCAAAGACCTAATCATATATAGAACATGCCTTCCGAATTGTGGTGAAAGACAAAATATAGTAGTTGACTGTAGATGTTCATGGGTGTTTTTCCTTAAGGTACCAGTAACTATTATACGTTGTTGTAAAAAAACAAATAATAGAAATAAATGCCTAAAAATTAAAAAGATCTCAGTATCAAGGAAAGCATATGGTCCTAAACCAGATTGTAAGGCCTATTAGTGTCTATTTAAAAAGAAAAAACACTTTGGAAGGAAAGTAAATTGATTTGTGTTAATTTTGTGAACTACCCAATTTTCTTCACCCAGTTTTTTTAAAAGGCAAATTATAATGCGGTCTACAGCATATTTGCAAAATTTCTTGTAGCTGCCTTATTAATTTAATCTGGCAGGACTGCTGAGCCAGGAGGGTGGCGGTAACTAGATCTGGCCATCCAGAAGCAAGTTCTCTTCTGGTTTTATAAAGAGGGACTTATTATTAGACTTGGTTAAACTGTAACTGGCTTTCAAAAACTTGAGAGAGCTAGTTAGTGACATTTTGAAAGGAAAGATAGGGGCAACCTGGGTGGCTTAGGCAGTTAGTTGATCATCCAACTCTTGACTTTAGGTCATGATCTCCGGGTGGTGAGATGGAGCCTTGTGATGGGCTCTGTCTGTGCTGGGTGTGGAGCCTGCTGAAGATTTCTCTCCCTCTCCCTCTGCTGCTCCTTCCCCCACCCTCTCTCTTTTTCCAGCTTTATTAAGGTATTACTTTATTAAGGTATAATGACAAAATTTGTATATACTTAAGGGAATACTGTGTGACTTAATATATGTACACATTGTGAAATAATAACCAGAAACAAATATGATTAACAGATCATTACCTCACATAGATACATACCTTTTTATTTTGTAGTGAGAACACTTACAATCTACTCTCTTAGCAAATTTCAAGTGTACAATACATAGTCCATATACTATATACTTAGATGTCCAGAATGTATTTATCTTATAACTGAGACTTTGAACCTTTGACAAACATCTCCTCATTCCCCCTATGCCAAAGCCCCCCAAAAGATATCTTCTGATAACAGAATAGTTTTGGACAGGGTAGCTATGAAAAATTTTTAAAAAGTGATGAAAAGGAACATACTATCTCAAATATTAAAATATGCAGTAAAGCTACAGTAATCAAATAGTGCATTGAAATGCACACAAAGACAAATAGACACTAATTTATAGTCACTGAAATACAGTAAACCTGTGGGAGAGGAAATAGATTATTCAGCAAACCACATACCAGAATAAACTCCAGGGAACTAGAGAACCATGTGGGTTTTTTAAGACTATTCTTTTAAAATCTAGGAGACGGAAATAGGTGAATACTTTACCAATACTGGGAAGGGGAAGGATTTTGAAATGTAAAAGCAGTGGAAGAAACCACAAGGGAAAGAATTCTTTTTATTTCATCATGTTTTAGTAAAGATTATGAGTAGGAGGAATTAAACTAACTCAAAAATACCACAAATAAATGGAGGGCTTACCAGAGAAAGATCTCCGATTAACCCCAGGGCAGGGACTGTGATTGGGCTGGGCCTTCCCAGGGGCAAGGCAGGGAAGCCGCTCCGGATTCTGGAAGGACCAGGGATCTGAGCTCAGTTACACAGCCTGTGTCTACTGCTTTCTGGCAGAAGCAAATTCTCTGAAAAAAGGGATGTGAATTGGAGAGAAAGTGTCTCTCGGCAGGGCAAGGGTGAATCCTGTCTAGTATATTTGAACTTGAAATTCCTTAGGCCAAAGAGTACAGTAAACATTTAAAAGGTAAATAACACAGAGTAAAAAAATACTTACAACAAATATTACCGATAAAAAGATTTAATATCTTTAACATAGAAAGTGTTTTTATCAAGCAGTAAGGATATTTCTAACAATCCAATTATTTTTAAATGGGCAAAAGACATAAATATATTGTCTGCAAAAAAAAAAAAAAAGAGGATAGTATATGCAAAAGGGGCGGAAGTGATATTGACCTTATTTATTATTAGCAAAAAAAAAACAGATTTAAGAAAACAGTAACATAAATTTTTTGGTCTAGGAAATTGACAACATTTTTTGTGCCATTTTGTGCTTGTACTCCTTTTTAAAATCATGCTGCCAGTTCAAGCAAAGGTCAAGTGGGTGTTTTCTGCTGGGGGTGTAAATTGTTACCACCTTTCTGGATGACAGTTTTTTGATCCATGAAGATGCTCATGTTCAGGTTGATCAAATTATTATTCTAAGAAGGGAAGGAAGTCAAAGATCTGTATAAAGATAGTTATTACAACATTATTTGTAATGGTGGAAATCTGCAAATAACCTAAATTTGTTATATTACCCTTAGGGTTACTTAATGGTTCATCCTATAAGGACATATTAAAAGCCATGAAAAACCATTTGTTCAAGGAATGTTTATTTACATAATTCCAATTTTACAGAGAGTAAGGCCCCTGGGTGGCCCATTGGGTTGAGCATCTGCCTTCGTCTCAAGCGATGATCCCAGAGTCCTGGGATTGCGTCCCTCATCAGGCTCCCTGCTCTGCAGGGAGTCTGTCTCTCCCTCTCCCCTGCACCCTGTTTAAGCTGCCTGGCTCTCTCTCTCAAATAAATAAAGTCTTAAACACACACACACACAGCAGAGTGAAGAAAAGAGAAACAAAGAGATGTAAAAGGAACATGGGAAATACTCCATTTTGTTAGTGGCACTTGGGAGGGTAACAAGCGGTTTATTTTCTGCAAGGAAACTATTACTTTGGTTATTAGAAAGAAAGCAGCAGTGACGCATTTTGCATTTACCTGAAAGTAAAATGGACATTTTTATCATTTGACCTAGAGAAGGATACATATCTGCTCAGGAGAGAAGTAGCATCCATGTATTCCTCGTATAGCTCTCAAAGAATTAAATTAGAGAATCCATTTCTTTTTTTTTTTTTTTTTTTTTTTTTTTTAAAAGATTTTATTTATTTATTTGACAGACAGAGATCACAAGTAGGCAGAGAGGCAGGCAGAGAGAGAGGAGGAAGCAGGCTCCCTGCTGAGCAGAGAACCCGATGCGGGACTCGATCCCAGGACCCTGAGATCATGACCTGAGCCGAAGGCAGCGGCTTAACCCACTGAGCCACCCAGGTGCCCGAGAATCCATTTCTAAAGGACCTGGTCCATGCCCGGTACTCATAATAGTTGCTCAGTAAATGTCAACAGCACGTTCAAATCCCGAATCTCTATTTGGGACAGAGGGTCCCAAAGCCTCCTGAACAGATCTGTTGGATTCCTTTCTTTCTTTTTTTTCTTTTTCCTTTTTTCTTTTTTTTTTTTTAAGATTTTATTTATTTATTTGACAGAGAGAGATCACAAGTAGGCAGAGAGGCCGGTGGGGGTGGGGAGCAGGCTCCCTGCTGAGCAGAGAGCTGGATGCAGAACTCAGTCCCAGGACCCTGAGATCATGACCTAAGTCGAAGGCAGAGGCTTAACCCACTGAGACACCCAGGTGCCCCGATTCCTTTCTTTCTCTTTCTTTCTTTCTTTTCCTTCCTTCCTTCTTTTAATTAAGATTTATTTACTTATTTGAGAGAGAGAGAGAGAGCTCCCCTGCATTGCAGTCGGAAGGAGGGGCAGGGAGAGAAGGGGGAGAGAGAGAATCTCAAGCAGATTCCCCATTGACTGTGGAGCCCAAAACAGGGATCAGTCTTATGACCCTGAGATCATGACCTGAGCTGAAATCAAGAGTCTGATGCTTAAGCGGCTGAGCCACCCAGGAGCCCCTCGATTTCTTAATTGCCTCTATTAGGACACTGGTTTTTGCCCACCCCCGCCCCCAGCATCTAGAACAATACCTGGCATATAGCTACTCCTCAGTTTCATTTAGATAAAATGAATGAATGAACTAAAGGATGAATGAATTTCTCTGCCTCTCTGTGCTGTGTGGGAGGTGGACCCCCCCACCCCACCCCCCACACACACCCCTCATACTGATGTTCCCAAGCTATTCTTTGGGATTTCCAGGAGATATTTGGCAGGTGACTTTGAGCACAGTCCCAACACTACCAGTGGCCACCACCAGTCCCTCTCCCTCTCCCTCCCCCTGCTCTGGCTTCCAGTGGGATCTGCTGCTGAACCCTTAACACCCCTTTTCCTTTTTTCTTTTTTTTTTTTTTAAGATTTTATTTATTTATTTGACAGAGAGAGGTGCCAGGCAGAGGCCCCTCTGAACTACTGCTTCATGTAGGATGTCTGCATAGGCACAGTCCCTTAGGGTCCAAGCTGAGGGCACTGATGTCCGTGGCCAGATGCTGCTGCTTTCACTGTGGGAGACTTCTAACCAAAGCCCACTCACTGTTCTGTAGAACTGTGCCCTGAACTTCCTCTGCTGACATGGTAATGAGCACACACCCCCCCTTACAAGCGCGCACACACGCTTGCAAAAGACATCGGTTAAACTCCCTATCCCAGAGTTGAGGGCCAGAGCTACCTTGTGCTTCCAAATTTTTCTCAGTTTTTAGGTGCAACCTCCCTGTTTTGTTTGGCTCCTAGGCCCAGGGCTGGGACTAGGGTTGGAGAAGGCGGTGGGGGAGGGGGGAGTGCGTGAGGTGGGACCGATGGCTTGACTGAAACAGAAGTTCTGAGGAAAAAGCCATCATAGCACCCCTCTAACGCAGCGGCATTCTTCTGACTGAACTAACACATCTCTGGCAGGAAAAATAATTTCCCTGGAGGCAACTTGGTGCCGCATGCAAATCGTCTCTGTGTGGAGCTGCTGTCCTGGCCCTCCAGGCCATCTGGACACAATGGCCCCCTGAAGTGAACTCGCTGTCGCCCCAGGCGAGGATGGCTGCGAGAGGGAGATAAAGCTTGGCTGCTTCCTTTCTGCTTTGTTTTGAACTATATTCTAGAAAGATACCGAAGAAATGTTAACCTAATTAGCAATTGCCCACCCCCCACCTCACACGGACACAGGCACACGCTGGCGTTCACAGGGTTCACCACAGCATATACTGTCATGGGTTTAATTTAGCTTCGCAGACAAATAAACCTCGACAGATGAGAGGTGGATAAAGCCGTGGGGCAGGTCGGCAGCAGCGGCCAGATTCCACTCTCCAGGCCGGAGACGAGGAACCTGCAGCCTCTGTGGACGTGCGTGGCCTTTTAGTGTTCACGCCCCTTGCTGGCTGACAGTGTATCCCCAAACCTGGTCCTGCTTCCAGAACACCCCCAGAGCCCCTGCTGGTGAAGGAATCTTATTTCTGAGAAGGCTGGTGCCTCTCATGGGTCTGGGCGGAGGAGAAGGATGCAGAAAGGGAATGGGGGAGGGGGAGGGCAACCCCCTCTTTATTTAAAAACAAACCAGGAAGGAAGGAACCTTCCACCATCAGTCCCCTGGTGACCACTGCTCATCATGTTGTCCGGGTTGTGTATTCATATAATGCTTTTAACCAGAAAATGCTGTTACCTTTTATTTTGGAACAGTTGGGTATGCCGAGGAAGGGCGAAGGAAGGCACCCCCGAACCCGCCTTAGCAGTAAAAAGGTGACAACCTGCATAGTGACAGGGCACAGTCCGCTCAAGCCCGGGGAAAACCGTGCTGCACACTTTGTGAAAACATGATCTAACTGTTAGGGAGGATGGCTATAATTTTAGAAAGGCAGAGATGAATGGAAAAGACTGTCTGGGCTTAGGAGATCCATTTCTATTTTTTGTCCAGCTGAGTCACTCTGTGATAAAAGTGGCCCGAGTATCACAAGACTCACTAACCTTTCTGTCATTTCCCTCCCACTCTGTGCCCAAAAATGCTTGTTTGGTTGTTGTTTTTTGGGTTTTTATCTTGCTTCATACAGTAAAGAGTTTCTCCTCCATTGGCAAATACCACATTCCCTGATGAATTTTCGCTGATGTATTTGCGCTCATAGGAGCTGCCCTGTGCTCCCGTCTTTGCACTTACGGAGTGGGAATTCCCGGCCTATGCCCCAGCCTCCTGACTCCCACAAAATCAGTGGGGGTCATGAATCGATCCATTATTGTTCTTACAGTGTTAAGTTCACCTGAGAATCCCAATTTTTTTAAGCTTTTATTCATTTAAGTAATGTCTACACCCAACGTGGGGCTCTTACTCAAGACCCCAAGATCAGGAATTGCGTGCTACGACTGAGCTGCCAGGTTTCCCAAGAGAATCCCCATTTAAAACTTCATTTCCTTCCAGTTTTCATTTCCCACTTAGAAAGTATTTAGGTTGATTTTGGTGCTCTTTGACTTTTTATTTGTTTTGTTTTTTAAAGATTTTATTTTTTATTTTTATTTTTTATTTTTAAAGATTTTATTTATTTATTTGTCATTGTTGTTTTTAAGTAACTTTCTTTTAACTTAAAAACCACCACATGTGGCTTTGGCAGCCCTACCCCTACCCCACACTGTGTCCTTTTCATCCTAGGTGACACCACTGTGATTTGACACCAACTATCCACATGTGAGTGGGGGATTCTGGTGGAACGTCACCAGCGTGCAGGGGTCCTAAAAGGATATTGGGATAAACCTCTGTTTATATGAACTTGGGCACTTAGTATTCGAAATGATAAGAGCAAAGAGCCACTGCTGCCCTGGCCTTGCCCAGCCCTCTGAGGGCCCCCCAACCCACCACCTCCCACCCCCCCACCCCACCCCCCCGCTGCCTTTTCCTGCTTCCTCTTCCTTCCCACTTCCAGCTCATTCATTAGCAGCCTTTGAAGCGGAAACAGCATATTGTTTTCACCTTCGCTTTCTGTTTTCCTCTTCAACTACCTCTTCACATCTCCGCCCCGCCCACACACACACACACTCACCAAGCAGAAACTTCTCGCATGTCTGTCACAGAGAGACAGACTTCAGTGCCCATCCATGTACTACCTTCAAGATTTCTGTGGCCCTGACTTGTGTGAGTGATGACGGCTCATGTCCCCTCAGGCCTTCCAAATATTTGATCTCAGCAAGGTGAGAAAGTGTACTTTTTTTTTTTTTTAATTTCCTAGGGTAATTGCTAGGATTTTGTTCATAAAACACCCATTTTCTATGCCAGGAATTCTAAAGTCAAATATACATAAGCCATTAGGTTGTGAACAAAAGCATCTAGGAATCTTAGGCTGGAAGAAGGTCAGAGGTCAGGTGCAGTCAGCTCTGTGCAGGGACCCTTCTCTGTCACCCTGGACACAGGGTCCTTCGTGAGGGGAGGAATCTGAGGGGTCACCCAGCTGCTTGCTTTGGTTGTTGGGCTCCTGGAGTCCAGTGCTGGGTGTGAGAGGGGCTGGATGTTTAACCCCTCCATGTCTTCATCTGAAATGGTGACTGTTAATAGTAATTCCTCACAGAACTGTTATGAGTGTTAGCCCAATTGGTACATGTCAATCCCTTGGACAGCCCTGGCAAGAGCTGAGGGCCCAGTCACTGCCGTGGGTAATGCTGCCTCTGTGGAGAGGTGCACGTCAGGCCGACCGGTCCGAGCTCACACTCGGCCAATACCCAGCCCTGTGAACAGGACAACTCAGTTGCTTGCTGTCCTCCTAGCTTGGATTTCCTCATCTGTCACCTGTGAAGGAGCAGTCCACAGTGTGCACGGCCTAGCGCATTGTCAGTAAAATCCAGGAGACGTGAAGGGTCATGGAGAATTGATGCCAGACGAACTCCAGTGCAGAGTAGACACGCTTTAAACCATTGCAATTCGTCACATTTTCTACTTCGTTGAAGAGGCCAAAAAAGGAGGTTATGTTTGCTTTGCATTAAGAGACAGTATAGCCCTATTCCTGTCACACTAGTGCTGAATAGGTATTGGATTATTTTACTCAGAGGAGAGTAAGAGATGAAGATTGAAGAGTTATGCATGTTTGGAGCTTCTAAGAACCAAAGAAAGGACACAAGAGGTTCTTGCAAACCTGCAGATTCAAAGCCTTGAATGTGTGAGATTCTCTGACGTGTGTAAACTCGGGATTTCTGGGTATGTTTCTCTTCAATGATAGCAAAACTGCATGGAGTCACATGAGCCAAAAAAAGAAAAGAAAGAAAAAACCAAGTCAGAATATTTTTAAGGAAATTCTGACTTTTTCAAGTATTAGAGAACCCCCCCCCCCAGCTTCTTGGGGAGTCTCTAACTCCGTTACCGTCACCGTCAGGTGTCCTTCCTGCAGATAAAGGGGCGTCTAGCCAGGGCAAACAGCCTCTTCCCCACCATCACCTCAGAGAGAGCAGACCAGAAAGTCCTGAGCCCCCAGGAGCAGGCTCTCCAGAATCCTCAGATGTCACAGGCACGATCCCTGATACACACACCTCTAAAAGGAGCCAGTCCCCAGCCAAGCTGCCCCTATGAAACGAATTCTTCGCTTTACCTTGAATGACTCTGATCGTCGGTTAATGAGATGGCGACTAAGGGCAGCTCTTCAGTTGCCTGTTTTAATGAGTAGATAGGAATTATTTTTAATTAGTGCTTCAGTTGTCTACAATTAAAAGATGCTCTCTGATGTGCTTAAGGGCCTTTTGAAAATAGTGGATTTTCTTAATTCGGTTAAGCATTGCCTAAGCGCTCTTATTTGCAATGCTATTTGTGTTCTCTGTGAGTAACCTTTCTCCAAGCAGAGATCATTTCCAGCCTTTGTAGAATAGTCCAGTGTTAGTGGAGATCATCTTGACAAGGGCATTAACCATATTTAGTATAAATTTCAGGGCAGTGCGTTTGCCTAGCCCCAGGTGAGATGCCAGAGCAAGAAGCCATTATCATGTATATCGGAGCTGTTCCCTCCCCCAATCCTCTGACCACCTAGAAGATACACGAGTGTGCCCCTCAGTCTCCCTGGCAGCGAGGGTTGGGGGTTGGGCAGGATACCCGCCAAACCTTGGAAGCCATCTTGAACAGGGCAGTAAGCCCCTGGTCTGATACAGTCAGATAGGGGTTACTGGGATGGCAACCCACATTCTGTGACAAGATGATGACAAAAGTTGGAGTTTAGGATTAACAGGTATGAGTTAGTTAGAAGACATAATCCGATCATTTGCCTTCGTCCCAGTCCCATACTCAAAAGTGTTTTCTCTCCCAAATCCTTGAAATTACTCCCTGGAAAGTAACCATTGGTTCCAAAAGTCTGACATTGTCTATTGGATAAATATATTTTTAGGATTTCTTTAAAATATGATACTTTGGGTTTCCACCCCCCCCTTGGTTTCTTTTTTTAAAAATAAATCATCTAAGAATCAGTTTTCAACCAAAAAGGCTTTTAGGGTTTTTCTTTTTTTAGTCCATGTCCCAGAATAGGAGTTTCAGAGTTGCCAACTGCAAAAAGGACCTATGTGTTGTGTATGCTGCCCAGAGCTATTTCCGGGCACACACTCATTGGTTTTAGAAAACTAGTACGTGGAGTAACTCAACGTGGTTTCATGTGTAGCAGGAAAAACCACCTTACCTCGGGACTCCAGAAGCTGTCAAGTCGTCTGATCATAAGTGGTAATGATCTTGAGCTTGAGAGCTAACAGGAAAAAATTGTGTTGGACGTGGCAACGTTCAGGAAGGCAAATCGTTCTTTCAGCAAAATGGTTCTCTTTCTCCTTTACACAGCGGCTGAGAGAGTAATGGCTCTCCCTGAACTGTAGGAACCCTTCCACGGACTTGGATAAACCCCATGGGAATTAGCGCACGCTTCCATCTATCTGTACGGTTGGCCAATCAACTCATGTACACTGAGTTCCTTTGGCCTAGCGCTGGCCTTGGAGCCGCATAAATACGGGAGCAGTAGGTGTCCCGCATCACCTCCTTCAAGTCCTTTGTCCCATCCTGGCAAGTGACGAGCGGAGCAGTGAGGGAATAGTCAAGGTAGTAGGACTATCCCGTAAACTATCCTTCACCACATGGTGCCTTCTGGCCCTCTGTGGAGAGTCACATCCCTCGAAGTGCTGCGCACTTGCCAGTGCTAGAGTCGATAGATTACCTCTCTTCATTCAAAACAGATGCAAGCATCCACCGTGGAGATGATTTTGTGTCGAATGAGGCATCATTCTAAACCAAATAATTTTTTTTAGACCACTCGTGGATGTTCATTAAAGGATAGATGGGTCTACAAGTGCCTCGTTCCTATCTGGATTCCTACGGGGGGAGGTTCTGCATGGCATCTGGCCTCTTGTGTTTGGTTACACCACGTTTTCTGTTTTAGACCGAACTTGTGCAGCCAAAATTGTATCAGTTCAGCCTAAGCCCTGCTGTGGTTTCTAACCTTCCTAACCCTGTGTATCTCCTGCATCATGATTTAAACGACTTCGGTAATTTAGCTTAATTGGGGAGCAAGAGATGTAGAACTAAGATTTCCTGAGGGCTGATGTTTTGGTTTCGCTAATTTGATTTTGTGCTGCCTTCAGCTCACAGAGTCTATTAACTGACCCGGGGCACAAGTCTTTACACCATCGATATGGCTCCAGAGACACTAACACCTTCTTTTGGGTTAAACACCTACATTTCATTATCTTTTAATTGAGTTCTCGGACATGTGGAAAAGAAAATAATGGGTGATTGATGCTTCCGCGTGAATGAGGACTAACAGTACGTGTAATGGATATGACTTACTTTAAAATCTCTTCTGCAGTAAAATATTGTGCTAGTTGACAGCAAACCAAAGTTAAAGAGACTTTAATTAAAAATTATAAGCTCACCCTAGCCCAGAGTACTATCCCATGCAAATCTAAGAATATTTAGTGGACCAAAAAAAAAAAAAAAAAAAAAAAAAAAAAAACCCTAAAATTGTTCAATAGCACCCCCTAGCAAATATAATTTTAGGCTATAAGACTAGGAAGCAAATTCTTTTTGTCATTTCTTCTCTAAAAAGTATGTTCTTAAATATGTCTAGTTATATCGGCGCATTCTTCACATTATTCCTGAGTCGAATGTCTGAAAGTAGCTATCAACAGAGGAGGACATGATCTAGTAGAATAATTTCTTGTGCAAAGATTTTCAGAATGATTTTATTTTAAATCTGGCCGTCTTCTATTCATTGTCTTTGCTTTGGTTGGCTGATTTAAGGAGATTTGGGGTTTGTTTGTTGTTTTTGGAGTAAGTCATCTAGGAAAGAGAAAAAGGCAGAGCTGGGGGAGGTTCCTAAAGTAGATCATGGCAGTCCACAAAGTAGGTGTAGCATATCTAACTCTTTGGTGAATGTTAAGAACACAGCCCCTGGAGCCAGACTCTGTTCTGGGCGTTGTGATCCTGGGTGGGCTCCTAAACCAGTCTGTAACTTTGTTTCTTCCTCCACGAAATGGGCAAATGGTAATAGACGCCTGTCTCACAGAACCTTGCAGTGAGCATAGAGGAAGGCACTTGAGAGGTCTAGCACATGAGTAATGGTCAGTGACGGTACGCAGCGGTTATTTCACCGTGGATGCTTGGATGTGGTCGTGACCTACAGCTTGGATTCTAATAGCAGAAAGACCTGAGTCCAAACTGTCGGGGACACTTTGGGCAAGTTGCTGAAACTTGGTTTCCTCACCCACCACTAAATGCAGATGGAATAGCAGGTGCATATAGTGTATGCGAAATGCCCAGGTTAGACAAGGTGGGGGCCCCTGGCTGGCTTAGTTGGTAGAGCAGGCTGCTCTTAATCTCAGATCATGAGTTCAAACCCCGTGTTGGCCATGGAGCCTACTTTAAAAAAAAAAAAAGAAAAGATTAGGTGGAACGGGGGGGGGGCGGGGGGAGGGGTAGAACATAGCTGTTACTCTTCGTTTCCTTCTTTTTTTTTTTTAAGATTTTATTTATTTATTTGAGAGAGACAGAGTGAGAGAGCATGAGAGGGGAGGTCAGAGGGAGAAGCAGACTCCCCATGGAACTGGGAGCCGGACGCAGGACTTGATCCCAGGACTCCGGGATCATGACCCGAGCCGAAGGCAGTCACTTAACCGACTGAGCCACCCAAGCGCCCCACTCTTTATTTCCTTCTAAAATGCCAATAAAACAACAGTGAAAGGACCCCACAAAATAATAGTAATCCTCTGTGACTAACAGAAGATAGTATCGACATTCTGTAAGGTGGAAAGCTGAGAGTGGGAACGGACTTAGCAAACCCGAGAAAGCCATTTATACTGTAGAATGCAGAAAAGTCTCGGGAAATGCTCAGCCTAGATACCTCTGGACACGGACGTGAAAGTGGACCTAAAAACAGGAGGATTCGTTGAAACCCAGGTCTGCGCTTTCGTTCCTTAGCGCCAGGCACTGTTAAGGGCAGGGACACACCAAAGTGAAAGTCTGCATTCCGAGTGCTGAGATCCCTGGTTGTCTTTCCCCACCCGGCTCCCCAGGATGCCGGCAAGGACGCTTAGACTCTCCAAGACGTGATGAGATGCACCTTCTCCAGCCCAAGTAAATAGACCCAAGTACACTGCCCTTGGACTTTCTGTAACTGAAAAGCCCATCACATCCCTGAATCCCACGGTCCCATGCCCAGCCTGTGTGCGCGGAGCTTCCACCAGCGGTCGCGTGTTCCATGCCGAGCTGGGACGGATTGCGGGGGCCCCCCCGACCAAGGTCTCCCGAGGGTGGATCACTGTGCGGCATATACAGTGGGGCATATTACAGGTTTTAACATCTGTCTCTAACGGTATGGCCTTGAGCCAAGTCCTTGATCTCTCAAGGCTCTAGTCACTACTGATGTAAAAGAGAGGGGATAGATTAGACCTTTGTTTGTTTGTTTGTTTTTAGACTAGACCACCATCTCTAAAGGTGCCTTCCTTGTTCTCATACAGCCCAGGACATCAGGACAGGTCTCTGAGGCCAACCTGGTTACTTTTCAGAAGTGTATGTACATACATTCTTATTATTAGTAATGGGTAATACATCGTGAAGATAAATAATATCTAAGCATTATTTGAATATCCACCATGTTCCAGATGCTTGCGTTATCTTCTTAAACCTCACTTCATGGGATTCTAGTGCTTTATGAGACACATTGTTTTATTCCCATTTTGCAGAGAAGCTAACCGAGGCTTCAAGGATTTATGTGTAAAATTTACAGACAGTCAGTGACAGAGTCTGGGTATTGAGGATCCGACCATCTCCAGAGAACCAGTTCCCTAGATCTCACCGTGCATCTCTTTTTTTGAACTCCACTCGGTACTTCCCCAGTGAGAGCCTTATACTCTTTTGAGGTCCCTTGGTTGCTTTTGGTTTTAGTCTGGCTTCATTGCCACCCACTGGGAAGTTACTTTTTTCCCTGTAACGTGGATCGGCATTGGAGTCCTCAAGGAACCGAGCCCTGTATTCCTCTCACAAAGGTCGTTTGCTCTGAGTTCTCAGAGTCCCCATTTAAAAGCTTCTACGTGTGTGACATTACATTGTTCAGATCCCTGCCCATCTAAACCCGAATGGGAGGTGTTGTGTTTGCCACGGCCACCAGCCCTCCAGATCCCTTCGCTCAGTGGATCGTGTGACACGACAATTGTCTTCGGAGATTGCCAGACTCTGTAGACTAATAAGTGACTACTGTAATGGGTTTTTATACATAAATCTTTTTTGTTTAATGTCAATTTTGAAGTATATAAAAATAAGGCAAGAACATAAAATAGACCTGATGAAGCGTCAAGAAAATCTTTTGAAAGAAGCCTGGGGGCGGCTAGAGGTGAGAACTCCTTCTCCCTTGTGCTGTGCATTTTTTAACATTGGGTGAAGTGGATGTAACGTGAAATTTACTACTTGAACCATTTTTAAGTGGACAGTTCAGTGGCGTTAAATACGTTCACGTTTTTGTGCAAACGTCACCGTCCTCCATCTCTGGGACTTTCCTCATCTCTCTGTACCCATGAAACACGAACTCCCCATTCTCCACCCTTCTCTACCCCCAGCCACTGGCGGTGAACCAACTTTCTATCTCCATGAAGCTGACTCCTATAGGTTCCGTAGAAGGTCTAAGCTGACATGATCAGTACTACAGTTAAGAGAGGAACAGATGTTACATATTACTGTTACTACCCAGAGGGTTTATGGTGAATATATTTCAAAGGTTTTTAGAGTGAAATAACATATGTTAAGCTCTTTCTCTTTCTTTGAAATAAGTTCAAACCATTTTTTTTTTTTAAATCCTGAGTTTCTTGTAATTTTTAAAAGTGATGGTGCCATGCGCTTGGACAGATGTGATCCCTTGTTCTTTTCTCCCGTGGGGCCCACGGGTGATTTCAGTGACGGCTACAATAGAAGCTCCCTTCCTTCTTCCCTTTGGTGCCATCACCCTCCCAAGTTCATTCCTCAGAACCACCTGCCCAGCATCGTACTCCGAGTGGGATTAATGTTGCCAAAGAGTGTAACCGTCCAGTGAAAGAGGACAGACAGTCAATCGTTTCTCTTCTTCAGCCTTCTACCAAGTGCCTCCCACTGTCACATACCGCCTACAATCGCAGATCAGACGCTATCGCTGTCTCTAAGGGGCTTCCGTTCCAGGAGGCCGAAGCCTTTAAAAGGAGCTGTGGTGGGGCACCTGGGTGGCTCAGGTCTGCCTTTGGCTCAGGTCGTGATCCCAAGGTCCTGGGATCAAGCCCCACATCGGGCTCTCTGCTCAGCAGGGAGCCTGCTTCCTCCTCTCTCTCTGCCTGCCTCTCTGCCTACTTGTGATCTCTGTCAAATAAATAAATAAAATCTTTAAAAAAACCAAACCAACAAAACAAAACAAAAAAACCCTGTGGTAAGAAGACAGAGAGAGGTGGATATACAGATAAGCTGAGGCACCAGAGCAAGAACAGTGAGGGGGAAGCTGGTTCCACACAGGAGGCTGAGGATGTCAGTCATCATGGTGGCTTTTTGGGGTGGGGGAACGCCTTTCTCCACCAGGCTGACAAACTGTACCATGCCACTTTGAGTTGCTTCTGCAACTCCTCAGGTTTTAGTCTCTGGATGGCTTTGGAGCTATTCGGATGGTAAAGGAGCAGGGGACCAGGTGGTGTTCATTAATTTGGACAAGAAAGCAGCACTGTCTCTTGCCCTTGTCTCTCATCTCCCTTTGCAGCCGTCATTAAATGGAAGCGTGAGAATTTTGCAGAGCGGGGTTGAAAGTCCTGTGGTATACAGATTAGCTCAAATCTCTTCTTGCCCCACATTTTGTTGGAAGCTGGACTTCCCTCTTCTGTGGAAGGTTAAACCAAAAACAACTCTCATTCATTTCCAGGTTACAGTGTCCTTTCAAAGAAAATCCCTAAAGAGACACCTGCCTGATTTGGAGGAGAAATATAGAACTTCCTGCAAGACATAATTGTGGTAGAAGCTAGTCATGGCCAGGTGAAGCTTTTTTGGCGACTGGGACCGGGGCGACAAAACAGTGAGCTAGGGATGGAGAAGGATCCCGTGTCATCCACTCAGGAAGAAGTCACCATGCTGTGGAGAGGACATGACGTAGCTGTTTGTCCTAGGAGCTGAGCCGATGGAAGTCAGGAATTTCAGCTCCCTTAACCCAGTTTTTTTAAAAGCATCACGATGACAGGTCAGCCTCATCCATTTAAAGCATTCCACTGGACTGTAGTTTCCTCTTGACCCCATATAAAGGGTATTTATTTAAGGAAAAGGCTGTCAATTATGTAAGGTCCCCTGACTTTTGTCATGAACACCTGTCCCAAGCCTAGAACAAGGACCAGGTAGAGATGACAAACAAATTTAAAACCAAATTGTTTATGATTTTATAGAGAGAGACACCAGCTCTCGGGGGCAGGTGGAGAAAAGGTTTGATTGATACTGTTTGTCAATTTCCACCTTGCAATTACTCCCACAAGGACTGATTTGAAACTACCAGCCTCTGGCTAACAGAATTCCTGCATATTTAACAACTGGCTCTTCTAGTCAGGGCTGGCTCCAGTGTACCACTGTACGTCCGACTGGCCGGTGTCGGACGTACACCGTACACGTACAATTAAATTGTAGTGGTTGCCAGAGGCAGGAGGGTGGAAGGCACACAACCTGGGTGAAGGGGGTCCAGAGGTCCAAACTTCCAGTTACACGATGAATAAGTTATGGGGATGTAAAGTACAGCATGGTGCCTGTAGTTAATAATACTATATTACCTATTTGAAACTTGGTAGGAGAGTAGACTCAACAGCAGTTCTCATCACAAGAAAAAAATTTTTTTGCAGCTACATATGGTGTTAAATGTTAACTAGACTTACTGTGGCGATCATTTTGCAATATATACAAATGTTGAATCATTGTGTTGTACCCCTGAAAACTAATTTAATGTTATGTCAATTCTACCTCAATTTTTTTAAAAGATTTTATTTATTTGACAGAGAGAGAGAGCACAAGCAGGGGGAGCAGTAGACAGAAGCAAAGGGAGAAGCAGACTCTGCTGAGCAGAGACCCAGATGCAGGACTCGATCCCAGAACCCCGGCTTAACCGACTGAGCCATCCAGGCTCCCCTCTACCTCAGTTTTTAAAAATGTAATTTGAAGCCTTTGGGAGGGGTCCTCACTGCTGGCTGCCCTTATCAGTCATACCTGGTGCCTCTGCTCCCTGTTGTTCACTCAAGGCGCCATCAGCTAGTCACACAGCTCGCCTGGCCTTGAGTTGCTTTGTTTTTCACTGAGATGCTGTTTTTCACTAATGGCCGTGCGGCTTTGAAACTGGGTTTCTTCCAGGCTTCTCGTCTCATCTTCTGTTGTTGAAACACAAAGCAAGTGATAAAAATTATGTGGACTGCTCTTACTCTCACCCTCTTTAATTTATACAGATTTGGGTTTTTTAATAATGAACAATATTGGGGCACCTGGGTGGCTCAGTGGGTTAAGCCTCTGCCTTCAGCTCAGGTCATGATTCCAGGGTCCAGAAATCAAGCCCAGCATCAGGCTCCCTGCTCAGAGGGGGGCCTGCTTGTCCCTCTCCCTCTGCCCTCCCCCCAACCCCCCTACATGCTTTCTCTCTCCCACTCTCTCTAAAACAAAACAAATCAAAACAAAAAGAATGCACAATATTTATTGAAAGAGATGAGATGCCAGTGCATGGTTCCTAACCCCCTTTGGCCAATAACTCTCCGACCTTGGGCAACTCAGAAGATGTCTCAGACCCTCCATACCCTTAATGGTTTCCTTAATGTTCTCATCTGTGAATGCTTGCCTCATGCTGTTGTTGTGAGGCTCAAATAATAAAAAGTTCGAATTATAACAATAACAGCAATCGCTGACATCTGTTGGGCTCTTACCACACGGCAGGGCCCGTGCGTGGCCATTGGTCTGTACTAATGTAATGAATGCCCGCAGGCCCTGGTATGGTCTGGCACCTGCCAGGGGTGTTCAGTGATAGCCATTATGTTGACTTGTTACTGGTTTTGCAATTATAAGAACCCACAGTGATAAAGAATCAAAAGCTATGTTTCTCTATTGTCAGATAATCACAGGGCATCAGTTACGTACATACCTAATGGCATCGTATAAGAAACAGATTAAACACAGTTAGATGTGTACTTGAGGAGTTTATCTTCTGGAACAATGACTCTGGGAGACAATAGGGACTTGGGCAAGCACCTCAGCATACGTACAAGTTGTTCTGCATTGTTTCACTGCCCTCAGAATGTTTCCTACCCAATGACCGTTGGACGACAGATGGGGCCCTCAACATTGGTGAGATTTCATTCCAAAATTCCCCTTGAGAGATGGGGTGAAGCCTCTAATATTTCTATTGAGTTTTATCAGGAAACCTTGGACAGTGGTAAAGGTACCCTTTCTGTTGTATTCACATGGGAAGTTTTCACTGTGCTGTGGTATTTTCCAGAATGCAAGCAGGATTTTTTTTTTTAAGTTCCTGAGAATAGTGGCTGCACCTTCTGTATGAATCACGTGGGATGGCACCTTCTTGTTCCTTTGAACACAAAGTTTGAGGGAAACGTTAGTCTAAAACGCCGGCTTTCGTCAGTGAGCACTTGAAGGGCTTCCCAAGACGGGCCTGCTGACAGCATTCGTGTCTGTTCCTAAATGAGAAAAAAAAAAATCCCATTCTAATTTAGTAATATTTCTGTGCGTCATCAGAACAGCCTTTTTAACAGTTAACGCTGAAAGAGTAATGCAGAAAGTGCTGAAGAACACGGAGATCCCCACTCCTAACCTGGGTATTGGTGGCTTGGAATCAACACCCAAGACAGCTGCCTACGGAAATTCAGCAGGCGTTGTATGTCCTCAAGCCGGAAGTAAAGATAATATGCCTTGAGAACTTGAGAAACTCAAAAAGTGGGGGACTGCTGGTGAGAACACTGTGGCCGGGTGCACTCGGGACGTTTAAGTTGACGAGACGTGAATGTGGGAAAAGTAATTTTCCTAAAGTCTTCTAATTTTGTACACAATATGTGGTTTTAAATATTTGTGTAGCTGAACTAATATTTATTGTAAGTCCGTCGCCTGAAGGTTTCGACTGCATTCCGGAAGGATGGATGATATATTTAAGCTTGCCAGGACACGTCTCTGAGGATCTTGTCTTTGGAGGAACGGGGATCGTCCCGTGTTTAGGACCGTGTGGTTCATCAGAGCTCTTAGACATGGGGTCTACCATGGTCTTCTCTCCATGCCAGCTCTACCCTCCCCCCAGCCCCCAGCCTTTGACTCAGGTAGGGAAAGACTGTCACTTCAGGTGAGAGGCAAAGTAGAAGGGAACAAGCAAGCTGTCTGTGAAGACGGGTTTGCCTGGTAGGATCTCGAGTGAGAAGAATGGAGAAAATGGGATCAGGCATTGCGAAAGCGCTTGACGGAAGGCAGACTCACGAAACTGAAGCTTGTCGTACCGCTCATAAGCCCCTCACTGGAAAGTCTCCTTAAAGAACCTCAAAGAGATGAGACATGACGGTGGCAGAGAACATAGATCACTGGCTCTTAGCTTTTCTTCCCTGCTTGATTGTCAGGCTGCCCAAGTGGGGCCCAGGCCCAGTAAGGGTCAGTTCCGAAGTCTTATGGAAGGGCACACCAGCTGTGAAGGCAGACGTGGAAAAAGATGAGTATGGGGGCTTTTCTAGAAAGCTTCTAAAAAGACGGAGGAGATAAGCAAATAAAGACACTCCTGGTTAAACACAACCCTTTACAACATTTCTGGATGATTCTGTTTGCAAAGTTTAGAATAAAGATATTTCTAGCAGCCCATTTCCCCCGAAGGAGTGGGGGCGGGGGAAGTGGGGGGAAAATAGTGCTTACCTTAGATTGCCTAAGTACCATATTTTATTTTAAAGAGTTTTTTCAACCCAAATGCTAGTTAGAACGAACCAGTCTTTTCCTAGCCTTGGGCTAAAAGTTACATCAATAATGGAACAAGGCCACATGTGATTATTGACTGTCAAGACTGTGTATAGAAATCTAGTGACTGACTCGGCATTGTGAAATAATCCTGCCGTAACAGGATTGACACTTGTATTAGCTAGAAAGCCTGAGGGCACTGTTAAAACATCGACTTCCTTCATTTAAACCGACTTCTGGTGGGAGAGGTGGCAGAAGGGTATAGAAGAAAATGTATGGGGAGGGACCTAAATTTAGAATTAGCCCGGACTAATCCTAGAAGTGATGGAGAAATAATCAGAGATAAAAGAAATCTGTTCTTTTCCACCAGTCAAAACTTAGAACGCCCATGTGTGAAAACGTAAAAGGATCTTTTTAAACACACCTTTTAAAAAGAGAAATCCATGCAACAGAGAATGTGTTTGTTTTGTAAATATGTCCAGTAATATAAAAGAAAAAACTTTTTTCCATGCAGAGAGCTCACAGGCAGAATAAAAGATGTGGTCTCCTGCCAAGTCGGCACTGGACGAAAGGCAAGCTAATCACTGTTTCCCTGAGCTCCTTGAAAATGGCCCCAACAGGGAAGACTTTCTTGCCTGTTGAGCCACAGGGTTGTAAAGATTGACTCTGGCCTTGCCACAGGGTCTTGGAAAAAGTGAAATCAGGGTGATTAGCGAAGGAGTGAGGGACTGTTCCTTGTCCACCTGGATCCACTCAGGCCTGGCCTCAGATCCGCTCCTGTGAGGTAAACGCTTATGTCCCAGGCCTTCAGAGAGGACAGGTGGTCTCTCCATCAGCAGAGCCCTCACCAGTCAGCTTCTCCACGAATGCTGGTTGGGTCACATGAAGAGGCTATGTGGTAAGTAAAGGCTATGGTCTCAAAAGGAGTTGCATTCTAATGTATCCATTCAGAAAGACTACATTTTCTCTTTTTTCTTTTTTCTTTTTTTAAGGTTTTATTTATTTATTGGACAGACAGAGATCACAAATAGGCAGAGAAGCAGATAGAGAAGGGGGTAGGGGAAGCAGGCCCCCTGCTGAGCAGAGAGCCCGATGTGGGGCTCAATCCCAGGATCCTGGGATCATGACCTGAGCCGAACCCACTGAGCCACCCAGGTGCCCCTGCGTTTTCTCTAATTTCTTCTGACTATTCAGGCCATCTGGGTATAGGCCCTGAAGCTTCCATTCCGTTCCCTTCAAGAACTGCACCTCTGCCCAGCCCCGTTTCTGCTTAATAGCTGTGTCACCTTTCCTTTGTTTTTGAAATCTGTATTTCAGCCTTTTAATAAGCAACCCCAAAGTTCCTTTATTCTCCATTTTTCCACTACCATTTCCTTTTGTCAGCTCAGCCGAAAACCTGGCTGTTGTCCTTGACTTAACCTTGTTCTCTTCCAGCCCGGTACATCAGATGACCTCAGATTTCATCAGTGCTTTTACTTCTCTAAGTATATATATAAGCGCTATGTTTATATATATTTATTTTATTTACAGATACTTGTATTTAAATGATACATCGGTGCTATATTTAGTATTGGGGTTTTTCCTCTGACATTTGTAATTGCTCCCTGAAGGCGGGGATCTCCTTTGCCATTTTCTTGTCTCCCGCGAAGGAAAGCAGGTGCTCAGCACGCCGTGGTCACTCGGGAATTTTTGTGGCAACTCTCAAATCCATTTCCTCCTCCTGATTTCCAGGGTAACCATCTTCTCAACACAAGCTATCGTTTGTGATGCTCTTCCCGCCCCACAGGTAGCCCAGTGAAGGACGTATGACTAACGTCCCCATTTCACAGCTAAGGAAACGGAAGCGCACAGGTTACGTAATCTACTTAAGGTCACACAAGTAGAAAGCGGAGAGGTCGTGTGACTCCAGAGCCTAACGCCTTGTTATCCACTATGCCCTGCCCCTCTGGTCTTAGGTTGCTTTCATAGACTTTCTGCTGATTTATTGGCACGGCTTCCCCATGGGCTCTCCGCTTCCATCTCTGAAACATTTTGCCAGAAGGTTCATAAACTTCTTCAGTAGTTCCTCCTTGTTTCCGAAGAAAACCCAGTGTCCAAGCATGAGCTCCACCCCTGCCCACCCCATGTCAGCCCCTCGGGCTCTCCCAGGCTCTATATGGTTCCAAGTACTTGTCAGGTTCTCTCCTATCCCTGTCAGGGGGTACATTCTTCCTCCTTCCAGAACCATCCCTGCCTGGTTCGCTCTCCAGGAAGCTTCCCTGACCTCCTCCTCTGAGTTGAGTGTCAACTCAAGCGCTTCTACCACACATACGTCTACCGTTTCCAAACATCAGTTCACACTCTCTGGTTTTTTAGTGGATGAGAATGATATCGCCAATTCTCCAGCACAGTCTGGTGCACAAGAACCATTAAACATTGATTTAGTGAAGAATGGACCATTAGGTTTCTCTACTATGGTTTTCCGCAAGTACTTGTCAATTCATGTTTCTTTCCCTATGTACCTTTTCATTGTGGGCCATGGGACTGGTGTGTGCTAATAAGACTGAGTTTTGCAGGTATGAGATGCCGAGTTCTTCACTAAGAAAAGGTAGAGGCAAGAATGACCCCTCCCCCAAGATGTCTACATCCTAATTCCTGGAACTTGTCAATATGGTACCTTACGTGAGACTTTGCAGATGTGATTACATTAAGGGTCCTGACATAGAGCAGTTATCCAGGGGGGGCCAGTAGCATCACAAGGATCCTTCTAAGAGGAATGTCGGAGGAACAGATCGGAAATAAAAGATATAAGGATGGAAGCAGAGCTCAAAGAAGAGAGATGCTAAGCTCTGACTTTGAAAAATGGAAAAAAGGAGACTTCACCAAGGGTAGTTAATTTCTAGAAGCTGGAAAAGTCAAGGAAACTTTCTAAAAATCTATAAGTCTGTGGTAATTTGTTAAGTGGCAGTAGGCAGCCAATATAGATTTGGTACCTTGATATATAATAGTGTTCTAACGAACACCTGTAAATGTGGAGGGGCTTTGGAACTGGGAAGTAAGTGGACAGAGACTAGAAGAATTCCGAGAAGCACGGTAGAAAAAGCCTAGCTTGCCTTGAACAGTCAGTAGAAATATGGATATCGGAGAGTCTGCTGGTGAGGTCTCGGAAAAAAAGTGAAGACCATAATGAAGAAAACCCATACCTCTAAGAGAACGTCAGACTTCACAAACACAGTGTTGGTAGAAATACGGACGTGAAAGTCACCACTGGCGAGTTTCTAGTTAGAACCTGGAGGAAAGGTGACACTTGTCATAGCCAAACACAAAGTGGATCATGTCCTACAAGGATGTGGAAAGCAGAACTTGTAAACAATGAACTTGAATATTTAGCTGAGAAGATTTCTTAGCAGAGTGTTGGAGTCACCACATAGTTTCTTCTTGCTGCTGATAGTAAAATGAGGGAGCAAAGAGATAAATTGAAGGAAGAATTGTTCATCAAAAGGAGCCAGGACTTGTTGATTTGGGAAATTCTTAGCCTGTCCAGATTGCAAAAGATGCTAAAACTGGAGATTCGCTCTCAGGAACATGTGCTCTGGAAAGAAGGCTAAGGGTGTGGCTGAACAATCTTATGCTAATCCCTGGAAAAAATTAAAAGGTCAGACTGTTCAGTCGCACGGATGACTCTCTGAGTAAGATGAGGCGTGTATTCCCACAACCATCCCAGCAGAAGCCAGAAATAGAGCTGGGAGCATCTAGGAAATCTCTATGGAAGGGCCTCCTGGGTAACGAATGAAGCCCCATGACATCAACGGGGGCCCGTGGCGTTCTTGAGGAGGTGACACCAGCAGAAAGACTGCCAGTGTGAACCGGGAGGGACAGCGAGAGGGTGAAATGGAAGAAATGGGTGTCAGGCCCCCAAACTTGTACAGGCAGGAAACAAGCTGATTAAAAAGGTGAGCTGCAAACACATGTTGCTGCCCTTTAAGAAAAAGGAAGAATGAACACAAGTCTGGAGCCACAGGTCCAGAGACCGGAGTCTTAACCCACAGAGGATTATTCCCAGGCCTTGAAAGCTCATGGAGTTTGCCCAGTTGGATTTTGCAATTGCTTGGAACAAGTAACTCTTTTTTTTTTTCCT
This sequence comes from Mustela nigripes, assembly GCF_022355385.1. Lineage (NCBI taxonomy): Eukaryota > Metazoa > Chordata > Mammalia > Carnivora > Mustelidae > Mustela > Mustela nigripes. The sequence continues at coordinate 20,280,750 of NC_081566.1, forward strand.
TCCATTTCTCGCTGGTTGAGTAGGAAGGCCTCCACTGTCCTCTTACGCCTGCCCCACCAGTGTATTTTGTGAGCAGGTCCCTTGATTTCTAGTTCCACATGTTCACAGATGGAGACCAGTTCTGCCCTAGGATGGATTAGATCCAGAACCTCATTCATATCTAATTTATTTAGGTAATGAAGTTTAGGGACTTCTGAGCCAATACGACTTGGCTAATGCTTGAGACTTGGGTTGATGCTCTAGTGGGCTGATTTGGGGGTACCTTGAGGTGAACCTGTTTTGTGTGTGGGAGAGTTCTGAATCTTCGGTATGAAGCCAGGCAGACACGGTGGTAGGCCAGAAAAAAACCTGCCCCCAGACATGTCCACATCCTAAACCATGGAACCTATAAATATGGCATCTTACCTGGGAAAAGAGATTTTACAGGTGTGATTAAATCAAGGATCTCGACATGGAAAGATTTTCTTGATTTGCGCAGGCCCAATATAATCCCAAGGATTCTTTCAGGAGGGAGGTAGGAGAATCAGAGTTAGAAAAAAACAACGTAAGGACAGACCAGAGGTCAGAGAGGAGTCAAGATGCTACAGTACTGCTTTGAAGATGGACCATGAGCCCGCGAGCATAGGTGCCGTGTAGAAGCCGAGAAGGGCAAGGAAACGGAGTCTGTCCTAGACCTCCAGAGGCTGCAGAGGCAGCCCTGCAATTGTTTTCAGACTTCTGGCCTCCGGAAGTATATAAGAAAATAAATGTGTGTGGTTTTAAGCCCCACGTGTGTGTTGACTTGCTACAGGAGCAGAGGAAACTCAGGGTGCAGATTTCCTGGGCACTGGCGAATTTGGAATTTAAAAAGGGTTGTGGGTGTGTCCAGTGAGTTCCGGAAGGCTGGAGCCTGATTTTTTGGCTGGCTTCTACAGCACAATGAGTGTGAGAAAAACAGTTGTTCCTGTAAGAAAAACTGATCATTTAACTTTTTCGTTTTCAGCTTTGACGCAGACAGTTTCTTCAACTTAGATAAACTCGTTGAGGTTTCTGTTCATCACAGGGAACGTTTAGCAACTCTGTCTAAATGGTGACTTTTTATTTGCTAAAATATTAAAGACATAATGAGTGATACCTTTCTTCATTCTCATATTTTATTAGCTTTGATCAAATATACTTTGATTTTTCTGACTATATTTTTACCCACCAGAAAAATCTGTGACAAAGCATGTTTATTTTGTGCTCAAGAGCTCTTAAATGTGGTCTTTTAGGGACCACCATCTATTGATACTTGAATTCCTAAAATCTTTGATCTTGTTATTATGGATGGTAGTGAATACGATTGGCACGTCTGTGTGTTTTGTTTTATTCGGTGATTGGAGAGAAGTGAGAAATGGAAAATTCAAGAAGTGTGCGAGAGTGGGTGTAGGTGTGGACATAGGTGCAGTTTTCTGGGGTATAAACCACAGATTTTGTCTCTGTTTCCCTCTTCATGGGTCCACCTGGCACTTAGCCTGATTCACTAACGCTTTTCCCCTACAGTCAGCTAACCACGTGGTTTCAGCTTTGTCTTGAAGATTAAACTCAAATTTTAGCCCAATCTAAACTTTCAGTATTTTAGATTCTTCCATATTTGTGCAAATCACACATATTTTAGTTCGAGTAAGGTACTTGACACAGTTGTACATCAGATTATTCAGAAAAAAAGATTTCTGGGATTAAAGTTAAGTAGTTCTGTGATCAAGAAAACATACTTTTTTTAAAAAAATGAGCATGGTGATGGTCATTAGGGCTATTCGTAAATATTCCAATGTTGTTCTTTCTAAGTACATACTAGGATTATACGTTCTCCATTCTCTTGAATTTATGTGTGGTTCTCTGATTTGCTTTGGCCCATAAACACTAGCACTTAACTATTGCTCTGCTGTACCATCACCTCCTCTGCTGTGATGATTGTGACAGCACATACCAACACGGGGCCTCCATTAGCCTGAGTCCGTGAGGGGTTAGGATGAGCAGAGCCCCGCTGAGCTTGTGCAAGACATACAGCATGTGCGAGACATAAACTTGTATTTTATTGAGCCACCGATAATTGGGATTTTTTTTTTTTTTTTTACTATAGTATGATGTCCCCTGTTCAAAGTGACAAAGCGTCTCGGGCAAAATCTGAATATGGTTCTTCGAGATTAGTTCATTGTCTGGGTGTGTATATAATACTTCTTGGAAAAACTCAGAGATACATCATCTTGTGGAAAACATCCTCGACTTAAAATTCTCCATGTAATTTGACAACATTATAGAGAGCTTGTTACTTTTAATTACTGACATGCTGGCATGGTGACTTAATGACTGTTTTAGATTTGTTGGGACACAACTAAATCTGTTCCAAGCACTTTCTTGCAACTCTGTTTACTTTTTAAATATTATTTTAAATGTTTACAATTTACCTCAAAGGACAACTGCACAAAATATATTAGATCATTAGAACTGATTTGCCCACCACCTTAACATTTGCTTGATATAAAATGAGGTACGAGGCTATATTTTAATTTATAGAAAAAGAATTGCCATAAAGCTGATACTTTCCATGCCAAGTTCATTACTACTAAATTCTAACAAAATACTAATCATTCTGATAATTTCCCTGGATAGGTAATTTATAAATGGAAGTATTGAGTTCATGAAATTATGAAGATATAGGTTGATCCAAGTCAACAGTTGCATCCGGTAGCTTGGGCCTTGCTGTTTGTTAATAACCAGAAATTCTGGTAGAGTGAATAAATATGTCACCATCCTTCCGAAGACAGAAGCTTAAAATTCCTTTATATTTGAAGAAAGTGGTATCTTATCCCACTAGTGCCACATGAGAAATGCCATATAAAACATCAAATGAGGTTGTGGAGGGTTGTTTTTTTTTTTAATTTTTATTAATTTATTTGAGAGAGAGACTGAGCAGGGAGAGCAGCAGAGGGAGGGGAGAAGCAGACTCCCTGCTGAGCAGAGAGCCCGATGCGGGGCTTCATCCTTGGACCCCGAGATCACAACCTGAGCCAAAGGCAGGTGCTTAACCAGCTGAGCCACCCAGGCGCCCCTCGAGGTTGTTTTCTTAGAGAGTGCATCCTATGGGTTACTCCCTCAAAGTTGGAATGACTGCTCGTGTATTTTATAGCCAATGTCTTCCTATTTTAAAGATGTGTGTACCCCCATTTCCTAATTGTAGTTAAATTATTTACCTTTCTAGTTTTCATGTACTTTCTGAAATGCATTGGTTAAGATTACACACACACACACACACACACACACACACGCACCAAGTTGGGGTGTAGGGGGAACCCTTTGCAAATTCATATTTAGTGCTTTTGTGTCTTTTCTCTGCGCTGCTCCCTCACTGGCAGTCCCAGAGGCTAGTCCGCCAACCCCCACTACTTTTCTCTAGGCCTCCGGCTTCCTGCATCCATCCGGCCCCTGGGATTTCTTTATAAGACTGAACTTCCTCCTGTTGGACCCTGAAAAAGAGACTGAGATTCCTCCCCACGTTTCCAGCCCAGAAAGAGCTCAGGGGGCCTCACGGGGCTACAGCTATCTAGATCTGCTCAGACCCAGTAGAACGACACAGGCAAAGGAGTGATGGGAGAGAAGAAGTTCCATCCCTCGCCAATGGGGAGGGGCTTTCTGTCGTCTTCCTGAAGGCACAATGCGGCTCCCTTCGAATTCAGGAGTGGTGGGGCGCCTGGCCAGCTCAGTGGGTGACACATGCCGCTTTTGATCTTGCGTTGTGAGTTAGGGCTCCACACTTTAAAAAAAAAAAAAAAGAATTAAAGAGGGGAGGTTTGGGGGGATTTCTTCAAGAAGCTATCAGTTTCTCTTAGGGGTCCTGACTTTCCCTGTGGGAGATGCCACCCAGGGACTGGGGAGCGGCAGCATAAATAATGGCTGGTTTGATTTTCTCCATCCTCAGAGAAACTAAGAGAATGGTAAGTCGACTCTAGACACTGACAAGTGTGTTCTGTTCATCAAGAGGGAGAATTACTCCAAGCAAAGGAGTTATTTGATTTTTGCTGTTTAAATAAACCTGTCACTACCTGGCTTTAGTTTCCAAATATTTTTGAGAAGTAGATGCTTTTTTTTCAACTGATAAAACTAAGTATAAACCAGGTTAAAGGGGGTGCTGCTCTAGGACTCTTACTTTATATGCAGATTCCTTGGGACACCTGGGGAGCTCAGTCAGTTAAGCATCTGACTCTTGATTTCAGCTCAGTTCTGGATCTCGGGTCATGCGTTCAAGCCCTGTGTTGGGCTCCACACTGAGTATGGAACCTACTTAAAATAAAATGAAATTCAGATTCCTAGGCCTCCATGCCAGAGACACAATCTTGGTCAGGTCCTGGGAATCTGTATTTTAACAAACATCCCAGAGGACTCTGATACCAAAATGAATGGATCATGAAAAACACTGCTCTGCAAACTGCTTCCTGGGGGCTTGTCCAATGGCTTTGTCTTAGTCCCACTTGGTTCCAGTTTATTTTAGGTAGTAGTTTATAAGTGTCAAATACCAATAAAATCAGTTTTTCTGCCAAGGAAAATGATATCTTAGTTACCGCTTCCATCATCAACCAGATTCTCTGTTCCTATTTCTGGAGCACCCCAGACATGGCATGACTCTTGGCTCTCTGTTGGGTCTTCTCCCAACAGACAAGGCTGTTATTGGGACAAGGCTCCCATTAGCCCTGTCTTGTCAGTCCTTCTGGTTTTCTTTGTGTGTTTACTTGTTTCTTTGCCCTTTTTTTTTTTTTAAGCAGATCTCTGTAAATCTCCCCTTCCCCAACAAACAAACCAGACAAGAAGTTAAGTGATGTTTATAAGGAAATAAAAAACTGACTTCTTGAGGCAAGTAGAGCTAACTGGTAAGCATGTAAATGCTCCCACGTAGCAAGGTGTTGGGTGTTCTGAGGGACACAGAGAACAAACCCACATAAATCATATATGTATTTTTTAAAGATTTTATTTATTCGACAGATAGAGAGAAATCCCAAGTAGGCAGAGAGGCAGGCAGAGAGAGAGAGAGAGAGAGGAGGATGCAGGCTCCCCGCCAAGCAGAGAGCCTGACATGGGGCTCGATCCCTCAATCCCAGGACCCCGGGATCATGACCCGAGCCGAAGGCAGAGGCTTTAACCCACTGAGCCACTCAGGCCCCCCCATAAATCATATTTTTAAGAATAAATAAAGTCGGGCGCCTGTGTGGCTCAGTGGTTAAGCCGCTGCCTTCGGCTCAGGTCATGATCTCGGGGTCCTGGGATCGAGCCCGCATGGAGCCTGCTTCCTCCTCTCTCTCTCTCTGCCTGCCTCTCTGCCTACTTGTGATTTCTCTCTGTTAAGTAAATAAATAAAATCTTTAAAAAAAAAAAAGAATAAATAAAGTCTACATGAGGCACCCTCAAATGGCAATAATCGAAAAGACACTATCAAGTGTTGGCGGGGTTGTGGAGAACCATCCCGCATCCCAAGTGAAAATGTAGAATGATGCAGCCACTTTGGAAAACAGGTTGGTGATATCTTAAATTGTTAAATATACACTTAGCATATAATCTAGCAATTCCACTTCTAGGAACCTGCCCAAGAGAAATGACAATATGTGTTCACACAAAGACTTACATATATCTGAGTGTTCCTGGCACCATTATTATAATATCCTAACTTGAAACAACCCAAACATCCACCAAGTAGTGAATGTATGAACAAAATACAGTATACCAATACACTAGAATATTATTTAGTAACTAAAATAGGTGAAATACTGAAAGATGCTACAATATCAATGAACCTTAGAAATATTATGCTAAGTGAAAAGTACCAGACCCCAAAGGCTCTGTGTTCTAAGATTCCATTTTCTATGAATCTATAAAAGGCAAATTTGTAGAAACAGAAAGCAGATTTGTGGTTGCCTGGGGCTTACAGAGAGGAGAGAAGACCTGTAAATGGATTAAGGAAACTTTTTAGGATAATAGAACTGTTCAAAAACTGTTCAAAAACAGTTGTATAAATTTACTAAAATCACTTCATCATACACTTATAATGGAATTTTATGGAATGTAAATTTTACCTCAATAAAGTGGTTTTTTTATTATTTTTATTTATTTATATATTTTTTATTTTTTTAAATAAAGCATATAGCAAATTAAATAATTAATAGTTTTTTTCTCTGCAAAGGAAAGCAAGAAACACTAGTCAAGCTATGGCTGCAAACCTGGGGTCCCTACAACAAACAGTCTTAGGATGTCCTCAAGCTCATTTTCGTGACCGCACTAAGAAGCAATTTGCCTTTTTTGCCATGTTGACATTTGCACTGATGGTGCAAAAACAACGGGGGGATGAAACTGCTGGTGTCCCAGCACAAATCAGGGCAATGACACCAAACTTTATAGTCGTTGTATTCACCTCTTCCCCCTGCCCTCTCCCCCCTGCACTTACAGTGGAAGCATACATTCCATTTTCACTTAAGAATGTCCTTGATGAAGCAGTCAATTTTATTTAATTTTATTAAGTCCTGTGCCTTGGGCACAGAGCCTTTTAATAGTCTGTGATAAAATGGCATTTCTTCTGCACACCCAGGTGAGATGGTCATTTCAACTGTGCAGTTGACTGAGTTGCAGGCTTAAGGAGTGGTTATTTTTATGGAACACCATCTCTACTTTAGAAAAAAATTCCTTACAGACAAATTATGGATATTCAGACTTGGGTATTTGGCAAACATTGTCTTAAGAATAAATGACGAGAAACTGTCACTTCAAAGAAAAAAAAAATGGCACGATGTGTTGCTAGTCATAGAATTCAAACATTAAACCAAAATTAGAATTTTGGAAAATTTTGTACCACCATGAGCTTGACAGCTTCTGGCAAGATTTTCCTAATGAGACTGATGGTGATTTTAACAAATGGGATTTTTTTTTTTCATATTGTACAAAGAAATGTGTCAAAATTCAGAGAATATGGTAAAGAGGTCTTGATCCTATAGTGTTTGAGAACTGCTGGCCTCGTGGCTATATCATGGCTTCTGGGGCCGTTATGCTTGGGTCCAAATCCTGCCACTATCACTTACCACCTGTGTGGTTGCAGGTAAAAGCCTCAGCCTTCTCCTCTATACAATGGGAATAAAAATGGTACCTATCTCAGAAAGACATTGTGGACATAAGAATGAGCTAATGTATGTAAATATTTGTGAACATTAAAATGAGTTCATATATGGAAATCACTTAGAATAGGGCCTGACTTATATAGTAAGTGATCACTGAACTGTTATTGTGATCTTGGCGAGTGGTAATTTGTAAAAACAAGTACATCCTACATACATAATCAATAGAAATCTCTCTGTAATTATATATACTTCCTTATTTCTTTTTTTGTAGCTGGGAAATCTGAAGCTGACATTCCCTCCCCGTGCCTCTACCGCATCTTTGGTCCTCCCAAGCCCTGGCAGTGCACGCCTGTGCGCATGCGCGGAGGGATGGCTTGTCCTGGGCCCGAGTACCCCCCCCCCAACCACTGAGCCCCGTTGTTTGGGGTTTCCTTCTCTTCCTAGCAACCACACACAAGTGTTTTTAAGGAAGATGCGGTGAGGCAATGTAATTGTGAAGATTACCGTTTAATACATTGACTGTAAACAGAATACAATTGTGTATCGTTTACAGTCGTAAAATTAGAGGCCTCATTCCTATCTCAGCAATGTTTACGATTACAGTGTCAATCAATCAATCAATTACAAAATTACAATGTATCATTTAGGCTCAGCGTTTGGGAATTTTTGTGAATAGAGGAAAAGTATAAGGCTCTGTCCTGGGTCCATTTTCGGTGATGAATCCAAGCAGACAGGAAGTTTCAGGGGGAGAAAAAAATGACTAACTCGGAACCTCCCTCCGCAGTCCTTCAGAGAGACTAAGTTGAAGCTATTTTTATCTCTCATGAAAAGAAGCTCATCATCTGTTGACCTTGTTCATTTGTGCCACCAGTATAGGATAGGTAACTCCCATGACTGTCAGGCCCTAGAGGGGACTGGGTCTTGCCCTCCTGGAGCTGCTTTGTGAAAGCCGAGGTAGTTCATCTGTTGTTCCCCGGCTGTGTCAGCAGAAGGAACCATGCACATTTTATGCCTTTTAAAAGTGTTTGAAAATACTCTTCAGTTTAGCGTGAGGCAAAGAAGGTAGGATAGACCGCAGAAGAACCATAACGATTGTTTCTTTTCCTGGAAGATCACAAACAAAAAAATTACCCTGTATTTTGGAGTCCTGACGTTATACAGATAAGCTCACCTAAGGGCATGTAAATCATCAGAGGTTCACTGATTTAAATGGCTTCTGCTGTCCTGAGAGAAATAGAACTCTTGAAAAAGGTCTTTCGGGGACCATCTGTTTTAGGTGCCATCACTCTGCATGTGTGAGAGCAGTGGGTTGGCCCACGGGAATCTTGATTCGTTGCCTTGCCTGGGTCTTTAATTATTGCTACATGTCAGGTTCCTTGAGTGGATACAGTCACCTGTTATAAATAGGTTTAGAATAGTCTGTCCTTTCATTTCAGGGGTTGTTTTCAGAGCAAATTATAAAGCATCCTGAATATTTTTTAAAGATAATATTGTATAAATATAGAGAAGCACTGTTATTGAGAGAGTATACCCACTGATATGCTTGCAGTATTTTTAAAGATTTTATTTATTTATTTGAGAGAGCCAAGCAGCAGAGGTGGGGGGGCAGAGGGAGAACAGACCCCCCACTGAGAAGAGAGCCCGATGCGGGGCTTGATCCAAGGACCCTGAGATCATGATCTGAGCCAAAGGCAGACACAACTGACTGAGCCACCCAAGCGTCCCAATATACTTGCATTTTAAAATTTGAAAGTGTTTCTTTCCCATGAGGCTGGTAAACTGGGAATCAGATCATATTAAAAGCCAAAGAAATGCTTCCTGAGTATAAGTTAGTATTGGATGTTATGAATTCAGTTAAATTCAGTCTCAGTATTTGTTATGGGTGGAATCAATTAATTAATGTTAATCATGTTCCTGTCTCTGTCACTGTCAGGGCCTCGTGCAAACTGTCACGTCTCCCTAAACACAGTTGACTTAAAAAAACAAAATGCACTAAAGGGGGCGCCTGGGTGACTCAGTGGGTTAAAGCCTCTGCCTTCCGCTCAGGTCATGATCTCAGGGTCCTAGGATCAAGCCCTGCATCGGGTTTTCTGCTCAGAAGGGAGCCTGCTTCCCTTTCATTCTCTGCCTGCCTCTCTGCCTACTTGTGATCTGTCTGTCAAATAAATAAATAAAATCTTTTTAAAAAAATGCACTAAAGTCTGTTAACCTGAGCACATAAACAATGTCTATAATTACAGTACTGCTGCTCTTTGGGACTAGAATCTTATGTTCCTTGATTCTCTTACTATTTTTTCCTAGAAATACCTAAACATCAAATATTAGTTGCACATAATTTTCTAAAAATAGTTATAGCTGTTGTAAAGCTAACCCCTTTTTTCCTGTCAGTGTTCCCTGTTAAAATGCTGGGCAGTTTCACCATACAGTGTGACCTCTTTGCAGGGATTTTGTCCTTGGGAAGTGACCGGCTGTGGAGTGTCTCAGACAGCTCTAGCATTCTGTGATGATAGTTTATACCGCTGCTTAATTGCTGATTCTCACCTTGTCTTTTACATATGTGTTTATGTTTTTCAGGAAAAAAGTGCCAGTTCAAACGTAAGACTTAAAACTAATAAAGAGATTCCAGGATTAGTTCATCAACCCAGAGCAAAGTAAGTTCTACTTCCTATTTTTCCTTATGTTGTTTTTAAAGCTATTAATGTCTTCAGAGTGAGCTCAGTTTTGCCTGCCAGGTAACCAGGATGTATTGTAAAGCTTCAGTGAATTGAAACAGTGTGGTTTGGTCAAATGGAACAGCAGGGGAGTCCCAAAACAGACCCCCAGTAAATGACAGCACTGACATTTCAGATTCGTTAGAAGAAAATAAAGCAGAATATCATTATGACCATGGGGTAGGAGAATTTTGAGTAAGTCAGAAAAGATTTAGAACTTAAAAGTGATTCATTAATATGACTGCATTAAAGTTAAGAACTTCCATTTATCAAAATTTACTGTGGGAGCGTAAAAGGAAATGGTGGAATATATCTATATATTTAGTTTTATTATATTAGCATATATTATATTAGCATATAAGCAACAAGAGTTGGGTTTCAGAATATGTAAACTTCCCCTATAAATCAGTAAGTACAAAACAGAGAGCTCATCGAAAAAGAGGCTGAAGATGTGAACAACCATTTCACTACAGAGGAAACTTGAAGAGCTAATCATGTCTCGGGAAATACCATTTTATACCACAAGATTGGCAAAAATTTAGTAGAAGTCTGACAGCGCAAATGGTTGACCAGGATGTTGAACAATAGGAACCCTTCACCCCAGTGGAAGCATAAACCGTACAATAACTTTGGAAAACAATTTGTATTTTCTAATAAAATCGTGCCTGGACATACTTTGCCCTCCAGCAACTCCCCTCTGGACATACCGTGTCCTCCAGCAACTACCCTCTCAGGTGTATAGCCTAGAAAATTCTCGTGCACGGGCATGGTAGACCAGTCCATAGCAGGATTGTTTCCATGAGCTCCTAAGGCTCTTGAACATCCTTGAACAAAACCGAACATCCTTTAGAAATATAATGGATGACCAAAAACTGAGGCGTATTCTTAGGACAGGAGTTGTACATATCGGTGAAAATGGAAAACCTATGACTGTACATACGAAGATGGTGGACTGTCACGGAAGTAAGATTGTGCACTGAAGGAAGTAGTAGCACCTGCCTGTGTGTAGTTTCACTTACATAAAGTTCGAAAACAGGCAGAACGAGTCAGTAGGTAATATAAATGTGTGATAAAAAGACATGCGAGGAAATGAAAAGGCGTTAAACTAAAAAGAGTGGTTCTTTCTCACTGGGTGGAAGACAGTGGAACCAGGGGTTCTGTGTCTTAACCTGAGTGGTGATTACACGGGTGTCCCTTTCATTGTTATGACTTAAGACTGTACAAATAACATTGTATATTTTCCATGGGTTATGCATTGCACGATTAAAAAGTTAAGGAGAAGAATGAGTATTTTTCTAGACTATCCTGGAACTGAACCAGTCTTGGCAATAAAACGCCCTTTGTGTGGCTTTGAAGCTGTCTCCCCTTACCTTCAAAGTGGCTCTGTTTTCCCGAGGCTAAAAATCTCTTTTGTGGTGTTGCACCTAAATAAGAACAAATTCTGAGGGTGCCAATACACTAGTGCGACTGGTGGTCAACGCCTGCCCCCAAAATAAACGTGTTACGTCGATGCAATAGTAGTTCCATAAATCCAGGTCATCAGCAGAAAAAGTTGTGTTACGTCTGGTTCTTCCCAGGAAATGGAGACAAAAATAACCGAGGTCAAAGTAGTCACTTTCCCCTGGCTCAGTGTCTCTGGTGGTGCTGTAGGTGGCTAGGACTCTACCAGTGGTGAATGAGCTCAGGGATTTAATTGTTTACTTTCAAAGAAAACTGCAGCATTTTAAAATCCACTTACCATTTACACTGACAGTGGGATGTTAAAACTGATTTTTGCACCCTTAGGGACCCATTATGCCGTAATGACAACCAACCCCCACCCCAACCTGGCCACGTCCACGTTTATCTACCCTAATTTTTAAAAAAAGATTTTTATTTATTTATTTATTTGACAGACAGAGATCACATTAGGCAGAGAGGCAGGCAGAGAGAAGGGGGGAAGCATGCTCCCCGCTGAGCAGAGAGCCCCATATAGGGCTCGATCCCAGGACCCTGAGATCATGACCTGAGCCGTAGGCAGAGGCTTTAACCCACTTGAACCACCCAGGAGCCCCTATCTACCCTAATTTTATCTGCCTTTGAGAGACAACAGATATCTGACAATAGAACAAGTCATCTTTTCATCTAAGCCATTCGATATATGCTTTTTTTTTTAAAGATTGTGTTTATGTCCGAGAGAGAGAGCACGAACAAGAGAAGTGGTAGGCAGAGGCAGAGGGAGAAGCAGACTCCCTGCTGAGCGGGGAGCCTGATGTCGGGCTCCATCCCAGGACCCTGGGATCATGACCTGAGCTGAAGGCAGATGCTCAACCAACTGAGCCACCCGGGTGCCCCCCGAGATATGCTATTTTTAAGATTTATTTTTTATTATTTATTTATTTATTTGACAGAGAGAGAGATCACAGGTAGGCAGAGAGAGGCAGGCGGGGGGGGGGGGGGGGAAGCAGGCTCCCTGCTGAGCAGAGAGCCCGATGTGGGGCTCGATCCCAGCACCCTGGGATCATGACCGGAGCTGAAGGCAGAGGCTTAATCCACCGAGCCACCCAGGCGCCCTATGCTATTTTTAAATGTCTCCCTTATCTCTGAGTTCTAAGGAGGGGCTGCATTAAGGAGAATTTCTTCCTTCCTTTGGTGTAAATACTTCCGGAATTTACATACACTGAAGCAGCATGATTTGCAGACTGGCCTGTGCTGAGGCTTTCAGAGAAGTTGATTAAACTGGTTCATGTGTTTACATTAAAATTAGGAAGAAAATCCTCTGTTTTGTGCGTGCGTGCTTGTGTGTGTGTGTTTGTGTGTGTGTGTGTGTGTGTGTGTTAAACTATGAGTCAGAACCTTGGGTTACTGGAATTCCACTACAGAATCTTCCTGGAAGGCCATGAGGGGTGAGTGGTATTTTCCTTCTTACTGACACAGAAGATAGGAAACTCTCATTTATTCTGCAGTGTAGAAAACAGGTAACGAGTTTCTTTTCCCCAGAAGTGGAAGAGCAATCCCATATGTGGTAACAGGGGATTATTAATAATAAAGGAGACAGGTAATAAAAGGCAGACGATCTTCACGCTTTCCCATTTGCTGTAATGTGCAGAGCACATTCTTACTTTGTGATCTCAGGCCAGTGACCTAATGTCCTTGGGCTTCCATTTTCTCTAATTAAAAGGAAAGAGAAAAGTCTTCTTCCTAAATGAAATAATGTATGCCCGGTGCCTATCACAGTGTCTGCTTGGTAAGAAGGCCTTAACAGTTAGGGGCGCCTGGGTGGCTTAGTCGGTTAAGCGTCTGCCTTCAGCTCAGGTCATGATCCCGGGGTCCTGGCGTTGAGTCCAAGCCCCACGTCCAGTTCTCTGCTCAGTGGGGTGTCTGCTTCTCTCTCTCCCTCTGCCTGCTGCTTCCCCTGCTTGTGCTCTCTCTCTGTCAAATAAATAAAACATTAAAAAAAAAAAAAAAAAAAGAATGCCTTAACTGTTAGAAATAGCCCAAATGCCCTTTAGCAGGAAATTGGGTAAAGAACCTCACCGCCTTCTCACAGGGAAATATTAGCCATGAGAACAGATGCACGGCCACAGCACGCAGTGCTGGATGGCCCCAAGCAACGTAAAACCTGAAGAAAAGACTAGGTCCTGAAAGATGACACAGAGTATGACACACTCCTTGTAAAGTCGAAAACAACCGGATAAATCATCTGCTTTATAAAGCACGTATGCAGTAAAGCCTATAAAAGGAGTTGGGGGGATCTTGGTTCCCTGGTGTTGGGGGAAACACACCTCGGTGGGAAGTAAGGTAGCTCTAGGTTGTTGTCAAGGTCCTAGCGCTTGTTTTTTGTTTTAGTTTCATAGATGCTTATTATACTATTTTAGAAAAATAAATTTGACTCCATAGAAGTGAGCCATGCATGAACTGCTAGCTAAGGTGTGTCGTGATTTGGGGATTAGGGTGAAGCCACTTCCCCCAAGGACCCATTGAGCAATGGTGACGATAGTTATGAAAGAAAGAACTGTGTTCAAGCCAAGATTTGCCAGGAACGCCCTGAGTGATTGAATTTTATCTTTGCAGGTGAAGTATTAGGGAGTCAGGACCTTGCCTTCTGATACTTTGGCGGCTTAGGTTTTTATTATCTGGAAACTTTTTTTTTTTTAAGTCACTAAAAAATGAAAGCTGTACCCCTTTCAGCGTTCAAGCTCATTTTGCCCACCTGTTTCGTTCCTTTGATTACTTGTCATTAAGATTCCATATGAGGGGGTACCTGGGTGGCTCAGTGGGCTAAAGCCTCTGCCTTCAGCTCAGGTCATGATCTCAGGGTCCTGGGATCGAGCCCCAAATCAGGCTTTCTGCTCAGCGGGGAGCCTGCTTTCGCCCCTCTCTCTCTGCCTGCTGCTCTACCTACTTGATATCTCTCTCTCTCTCTCTGTGTCAACTAAATAAATTAAATCTTTAAAAAAAAAAAACAAAGATTCCATATGACTGTCATCCCCCGTCTCACAAAGCTAAGGAATCACAGCGGGAAGAGCCTTTGGATGATTCAGGGTTAACTCACAAGAGCTCCTCCAGCACCAACCGGGGACACAGGAAGTGCTGGGGGAGGAGGGAGCATTGTGATTTCCCCGGCTGAGTTCATTAGAGAGAAATAGGAATGACTGAGACTGTTAAGCCTTATCAGTTAAATCAAGTACCAACATACAGGCTTTTGTAAAAGATTTTTAGATATAATTAATCTTAGCATCAAATAGTCATACTTCATAAACTGAATCGTAAACAATTTAGTCACCCGTTTCTGTTATCTTGAGGAAAGGTAGAAAGGCCAGTGGGCCTTTTTCCTCCCTCACCATGTACAGTCACCAAAGTGTGCATCAGAAAGGGTTTCAGGATGCAGTTGTTACCTATGGACTGCTTCTCACAATGCAGAACTCTTGAAGACTCTTGAAGGTAAAAACTAATATTAATGACATTGTGTTGATAGAACTTCTACATGAGAAGAGCACATCCGTGTTTCTCTAGGCAGGAGTCCGCGCAGGTGGGGGAATGTATTTACCCACCCCTGCCACCCCCCGCAGAGTAACAGTGCTGCCTCTGTCCCTGTTGAAGGGACTTCAGGGCTTGTCTGTGGAACAAATCCACAGAGAACAGAGAGGAGCGGATGTTTGCGGGTTACGCCATCCGGAAGATGGCGTGCGGGCGGCAAGGGCCTCATGTGGGCCTTGGTGCCATCTGCCACACTTCCGGGGATGCTGGAGCTTATCGGAAAGAGCTCATTTGGTGCATCAGGATTTGATAATAAATAAGTCAACTTTCCATTAGTCTTTTCCGGCTAACACAGTCCACATGCTGTCTGTGGCACGATCTTGAATCCGTCTGGCGGAAGACACAACTTGGTAGGTTTTGAAATGAGACAGAGGCGGGCAGGGACGTTCTGATGCTCTTACCCAAAGCCAGAGCAGGCAGCATGTCTGTGTTGTGTGGTGTGATGGTGGAGATGCACCGACTGAAAGCCATTTGCCTCGGTTTGGTTAGAATTGTTTCTCAGGGGGCGCCTGGGTGGCTCAGTGGATTAAAGCCGCTGCCTTCGGCTCAGGTCATGATCTCAGTGTCCTGGGATCGAGCGCCGCATCGGGCCCTCTGCTCAGCAGGGAGCCTGCTTCCCCCTCTGTCTCTGCCTGCCTCTCTGCCTACTTGTGATCTCTCTCTCTGTCAAATAAAATAAATAAAATCTAAAAAAAAAAAAAAAAAAAAAAAAAAGAATTGTTTCTCAGAGGGCACACATGAGAAAGAAAGTGGTTGAGTGGGCTTCCCAGCGATAGGACCCTCTGCCCCTGGAGTGAGGCTGCTGTTTGGTTCAGGATTCAGGCGGGGTCACAGATACACTGTCCTGTGTAATGAATTCTGGGTTACATGGCATTTGTTCAGTTTGCTTTAATCAAGGAATGCTTTTTTAAAAAAATGGTTAGAAAGTATGTAGTTAAACTACACAAAACTGGAACCACTGAGATGTTTGCGCTAGCTCACTGTATATGCATCTTAAGGTCCTCACCATTACCTCACCATATCTCCTGATATGGACCCCAGAGCTCTGCATTCTTTTTTTTTAATTAATTAATTTAGTTATTTATGTAATCTCTATACCCAACGTGGGGCTCGAACTCACAACCCCAAGATCAAGAGTCAGATACTCCCCTGACGGAGCCAGCCCAGTGCCCCTGAGCTCTGCATTCTTCATCCCAGGGATGGCAGACCCATTTGCAGAATCGCTTTTACTTCAGACTAATCACTTTGTTAGTCTGGTATGCGTATGTATGAGTACTAACCAAACATCCCTGTTTTCTTGTTGTGATCGTTCAGTTAAGGAGTTAATGAAAATTAGTAATAATCCCGGAATATCAGTGCCGGCCGGGACCTCAGAGACCAGCCGATGGTCTTAGAGATGAGGATCTGAGGCCTGAACCTCACCCGTCCCAACATACTGAACTGCCTCTGGGAGGAGTCGTGACTCACTAAATAAAATAGGGACACTTGGTCACCTGATTAAATATTTATTGCCCTTCTGTTATTTGCAAGGCAGTATATGTTAAAAAAGTTTTCACGGTGAACATCAAATCCTAAACATGCCATTTTTAGGTCTCTTGGAATTTCCTAGGAAAACTAATAGATATGTGGTTCGTCTGTACTAAGATATGTGTGCGTGTGTGTCTGCGTGGATATCGATATTAGGGTCTATCTGTGTCTGTCTGTCTTCATGCCTTTTCTCTCTGGGTCCCAGAGCTGTCCAGCAACCTCATTTGCAGAGAGTTTGACCAGGAATGGGGGGCGCGGTGGGGGGATACCTAGAACGTGTCTGAGCAGCCGTGGTGACTGCCAGGATACGCCTGTTCCACACTCACAAGAACCACCCCCCCCGATGCAAGCTCTCCCTCAGAGCCTGTTTACACTGACTTTAGACACAACTCTAGCAGACCGGGTGGGCTAAGCATGGAGAAGCAGCAGCCGGGAAGGAGACGGAAAGAGAACCACTACCTTCTCTGACAAGAAGAAAGAGGGAGAAAGTTCAAAGCAGGCAGAGTACAAAACCCACAGTTTAAGGCTACTTTGCTGAAGGAGAGCCAGCTCCCCCATCTCAGAGGCTTCAGGGTGGGGAGGTCCCCGTATTACAGAGGGGGATTGTGATTAAAGATCATGGGAGTGGCCACTAGTCATTAAGTGAAAGTTAAATAAGGTTTGTGATAGATCCTCTATTAAAGTTCAGAAGATTTGCATCCAAAGTGGCTTGAATAGTAAATGTTTTGGCACTTAAAGGAGTATAACCATGGGGAATCTGGAAAAACTCCAGTATGCAATAGTGGCTTTTCCGCCCAGCCAGAGAGGAGAGGAGACTGTTTTCATATATTCTCATTATCACAGTTTCTGGCCCCCTTCTAACCTGCAACCAGGGAGGGAGTGTTTCTGTGACCTCACTTGAATTATCATATAAAGGACAGGAAAAATTAAATGATGTGTGTGAAAGCTGATTGCTGGTATCAGTTAGTTTATCGTTTCCCTTTTATATCCGAGCTGATGTCATGGGCTCCCAGTATTAAATCTTGGTTTTCCCAAGGGTTAGGGGTCCCTTGGGCATTCCCTTATCAGGTGAGGCAGAATGCTAAGGGCTAGCAGGTGGGCTGCCCACACGTAGACTTGTAGGGAAGAAGCTATTCCAGAGCCTCCCCTGCTTCCATGCCCAGCCACCGTAGCAACCGAGCACTAGGAAGAAGCACTGTGCGATGTGTCTCTTAGCCCAGCCTCCTGAACCTCTTTGGACCACTCCTTGTTTGTTGCATGGAAATTACTATCATCAAGTCTATGTTGCCACCAGGGCCACCAGGGCCCTTTCCTCCCATGCCCTTCCCATCTGTGATTCTTCTCTGCTCTCCTTTACCTTCTTATGTTTGGTCCCCAGCACCCACATCTCTGTCACTGGGTGTGCAGTTAAATAGCATCAGACGAGCAAACACACAGGGCAAGTGCTCCTCAGCTCGGCTTCCTGACTCGCTCCCACAGTGCAGTGGGATTTCACTTCCAAAGAGCTGCATTGGCCGTCACCACTGCACAAAGGGTTCAGGGTAATGTCAAGTTCTTTGCCTATTTGCTGGCAGCTCATACCTAGATGGGCAGCTGAAGACCGTGCTGATGATGACAGTCTCTGTAAAATACACATTTCCATGTAATAACTTGGATATATTTTCTTTTCACAGTTACAGGCTTGAAATATGTCATGTAATGCTTGGCTGTGCTTTTTTTTTTTTAAATCACAAATGTGTATCTGAAGAAAAAAATTGGCACACACCTCCCAGTAACATCACTATAAATAGTATGTGTACGGTGAAAGGAAATTGTATACCTTAAATCGTAGGAACTGATAGACTCTAATGAAACACATTTATAGGAATTACTGTAATGGCATTTATCCTCAATAGGACTTATACTGTTTCAGTAGAAAAGTCAGCAATAAATAAATACCTGCCTCAAAGTTTGGGGACTCAGCGTTTTTCACTGGAGGGAGCTAGTTGGAGACAACATTGAAACACGCACTGAACTACTCTTTGTTTTTTTAGCATGCACATCTCTGAAAGCCAACAAGAATTCTTCAGAATGCTGGACGAGAAAATTGAAAAGGTAAGAAGTAAAAGAAATGAACCACTTGTTTCAAGGGACATGTGCTAACTGCCTCCTGAGTTCAGGTAATAATGTTCTGATTCCTGTGTCACAAAGCTGTTCTTGTAAGGGGATGGGTAGAGAGCTAAAACAAAAGTCTCCCCTCACACCAAAAAAAAAAAAAAAAAAAAAAAATTGTAACTCTGAGAATGTTTGATCTCTGCTAGAGCATCGAAGATCCCAGGCTTGTTGTTGATCACTAATGAACAGGGGTAGGGCCAAAGAGAGACTAGTCAGAGCCTTTGCCCAGAGACAGAACATCGCTGCCACCGCACGTTGTCTGCAGCTGGTACCCTGCTCTCACCCGAGACCATGAGTAAGGAGGTCATCAGTGCCTGCTGACGCCTCCGGAGTGTCCGCTCGAGGCCTCATACCACTCGCTCTTCTCTACAGACATCACATCTGTGTTGCCATCAGCGCCTGCTGCGGGGAAATGGCGCTGAGACACGTATTATCTGCTTTTACAGCCAAGGAAACTAAGGCTCAGAATATCTGAATAACTTACCGAGGTTTGCAAGGCTGATCGTGGTCAAGTTGGAATTCCAGCCCACATCTGCCCGGCCCCAAAGCAGAGTCTGCTGAGCCGCTTCTCCCGCAGTGTGGGGGGTTTACAGGGACAGGAAGATCTGTGTGGAAACTGAACCCATACTTAGGATCTCAGAGTACCATATGCTAATCAGCTGAATGAAGTATGGAATACGGTAAGAATTAAAGGCTGACTTCCACACTTGTGGAGTTCAAGTTCATCACTGCAGGGGGTGAATTTTAAATACGACCGTTGTAAATCGGAGTAATTCCATTTGAAAACCTTGTTCTGAAGAAGAGTAAAATCCTAAATTCAGAACATAATACAACCGTGATGAAGGCATTACGGGCCAGTTTTGCCTTTGGAGTTTTTTCCACTTTAATTTTTATTTATTTTTTTTTTTTTTTGTGGCCCTTTTATCTGATCATTCCTTCATGAATTCCTAGGTTATGATATGTATCCGTCAATGGAAAATAATAAAGGGCTTAAATTCTTCAGTATTTTAGCAGCAGACCCCATTCTGAAGTGGACCTCTGTAAAGAATAGTTGTGTAATCTTCCCATGCACCATTAGAGGACCAGCACATGCTGCCAGTGTGAAAGGTAGAGGTGGAAGATGGATTAGAATGGAACTTTAACCTACAGCACTACTTGGCTATGCGTAAATACTCCATTGCATGTAATTTATATTATTCTATTTTTAGAAAGGGAGAGAGGGGGAGTGGAAGGGCAGAGGGAGAGAGAATATTAAGCAGGCTCCACACCCAGTGCAGAGCCCAACCAGGGCTTCATCTCACGACCCTGAGATCATGATCTGAGCCAAAATCAAGAGTCGGATGCTTAACCCACTGAGCCACCCAGGTACCCCTTTTTTCTTTTTAATTTTTGGTGAAATCCCGACTTACATGTGACTTTTAAATTGGAAACTTCATCTAGGAATAATTACCAAGCTCCATGTATTGGTTCCAAAACTGTTCAACTTGCCAATAACATTTGTTTTATTAAGAGAGGTAAAAAAAAAGAGTATTTTGTTCCCGCTGTAATGGTGAAGACCTTTTCTTTCTCGGTTCGTTTGGACTTTTTTTCTTCCACTAACTCTATGGCAATAAGAGGATCTTCTTAGTAGTTCAAGTTAGTCTCTAAAAACTGAAACCTGAATGGTAAGTTATCTTTTTAAACAAAAGTTACAGACCCTGACAAGGCATTTAAGGTGATCTAATCCCATCCTGGTGTGTTTCCATAATTGAAATTCTACCCACTTTTACTCAAAACTGGAATTCATTGTTCCCATCTGAAATCTGATTTCCGTTTTTCCTTTTGCGTCCAGCGTGTAGAGTATGATGTGTCTAACACAACAAAAGCAAAGTTTATAACTTCTTCATTTGTTGGATGGAACCTTCCCTAGACAAAGGAGCATTTGTAGATTCAACATAAACAGTATTCTCACTATGGAACACATTTATGTTCAAAGAAGAGCTGTTATGTAATCTGTGACATGCGCCCAGTTACAGATTTCTAGGGGAATTTTCTATCCGGCCTGAACCCGGCTTTCCTGTTTCTTCCCTCTTATCTAAAGTTCATCTCTCTGAATATTATGAGCGTGCTGTTCTGTGTATTATTTAACCATTGAGCCGTCAAGATTAAAGTATTCCTTCTTAATATACACATTTGACTTAATATAATCTTTACGTAGTTTATATAACCAAAATTGGAAATTGAGTTCTTATAAATTATTTTCCTGACTTTCCATCATTGCTAAATATTCCTTTGGTCCAAGCTAGCCTGAGGGCAACCATAAATGCAAACTCAGATCTATTTTTCAGGTTTTATAGAGTTGATTTTAAAAAACAAAAGACAGGGGCGCCTGGGTGGCTCATTGCGTTAAGCCTCTGCCTTTGGCTCAGATCATGATCCCAGAATCCTAGGATCAAGCCCCACATCAGGCTCTCTGCTCATCGGGAAGCCTGCTTCCTCCTCTCTCTCTTTCTCTCTCTCTCTCTCTGCCTGCCTCTCTGCCTACTTGTGATCTCTGTCAAATTAATTAATTAATTAATTAATTAATAATAAACAAAAGACGAGGCACCTGGCTGGCACAGTCAGTTAAGTGTCCAACTCTTGGTTTTGGCTCAGGTTGTGATCTCAGGGCCATGAGATGGAGCCCCACATTGGGCTCCACCCTGAGCACAGGGTCTGCTTCAGACACTCTCTCCCTCTGCTCCTTCCCAGAAGGCGCTCATGTGCTCTCTCTGTCTCTCTCTCACAAGTAAATAAATCTTTAAAAAATGAAAACACCTCAGAACTTCGTGCTGAAAATTGGAGTCATTCTAAGAGGACTTGAGTTTTGAGATTTAATATCTCTCAGAAATGTCCAGAGATTTTTTTTTTCTTCCTTCAGTTGATGAGAAGCAAAATTGACTGTGCAGAGATTGAATCTTGCCCTTCCTTGATCTTCCTTTGTACTTACTGAATGTCTGTAGTACATGGTTTCAATTTGCCCTTCAACTCTCAACCAAAAGAAATCTCTACTGTGTCTCTCTCAAGAGAGATGTAGAAGTACTGTTAGTGTAAAGAAACTAGGACTGTTAGAGGGTCTCGTATATAGTGGAAATTAAGCTGGACTGCTCTAGTTCACACCTTCAGCTAGACCAACGTTTTCTAAGACGTTAATGATGTCAAAGAAAAGTGAGTAGCAAAAATGCCTTTAAAAAAACTTACCACTTAGTGAGTACCAGATAGTTACTCAGGATGGAAAATAGGAAATTTGGGATACAAAATATGTAGGTAACAGTGCCTGGACTTAAGGAGCTCAATTTTAGAAAGTGAATTCCTTTCACAATGTAATCATTTTACTGATTGGAGCCCTTCACCCATTAGCCCTTCTCCTCATGACCCCCTGTCACTGGGAGCCAGGCCTTCCTTTACCGGACACAAGTGTTTGTTGGGTCAGGTGGTGGAACTTGAGGTCCCTTAACCAGGGAGCTGGGTCAGCTTCCTGAACACTTTGTACCATTTCCACTGCCCTGGCAGCTAGAAGGCCAGGACCCCAACCTACATCTGGGAGAGCTTTGGTCAGGAGAGCAGTGAGAGTTCCAAAGAGTTTGATAACCTCTCTTTGATTTACTTCTGCATCTCCTTTGTGGAGAGTAAAAATCCTGTGACACACAAGGAGCACCCATTTACTTTTCCCTCATTATGTTTTCCTCGGATATTCAATTGGAATCTGTAGTTATGTCTCCTGACAGTTCACAGACTCCCAAACCTTACAGGAAGTGGTGACATTCACCTAATTTTGCAACGGAAGAAAATGATGCTTTACTGCAGAGCAAGATAATGACTTTAAATTCTACACTTTCATAAATTTTAAATTCTACTTATTTCAAATTTTTAAATTCTACTCATTCATATTTAGAGAAGATGATATCTAGATTGTTAAAAGTCAGACTCATGGGGGAGAATCTGAATATAGTACCAAAGACAGATCACATCACCTTTTTTTTAAGATTTTATTTATTTATTTGACAGAGATCACAAGTAGGCAGAGAGAGAGAAGAGGGGAAGCAGGCTCCCTGCGGAGCAGAGAGCCCAAGGCGGAACTCGATCCCAGGACCCTGAGATCATGACCTGAGCCAAAGGCAGAGGCTTAACCCACTGAGCTACCCAGGGGCCCAGATGACATCACATTTTAAGTAATGCTTTCTTCTGTACATTTGAATTTACAGGTTAGAAGTCAGAAAGGTAAATGCATTTTTAAGTGTCTACAACAATAGGACCTTCTCCAGGCAAAAACAAGGATGTATGTTTTGTTCTACGAAGATGTAAGAACAGCTGATGACCAAGGAGCCTTTTGCCCTCTCAAAGACAACTCTTTATTTATTTATTTATTTATTTTAAGATTTTATTTATTTGAAAGAGAGAGGGAGAGGGAGAACAAGTGGGGGGCGGGGCAGAGGTGCTCTGAGCCCATTGTGGGGTTTGATCCCAGGACATGACCTGAGCCTGAAGGCCAAAGCTTAACACCCAGGCGTCCCATGACGACTCTTCATATTAAATAAAGAATGTTCAGTACAGCGCCGTTTGCACCTGATTAGTTTTTCGCAAGCAAAACTTTTAAGCTTTGTTAGGCTGTGAGCATCTTTTTGGAATCTTACCAGAGTGATAGAGACTCTCCCTATAAAAATGCACATATCCTGTACACAAATTTCGTAAGTAAATTGTCAGGGTTGGATCATTCCCTAGAACCTGTACCTGGGCCCCAGGCCTAGAACCTGTGGATTTCTTCATGATGCCTTTCATTGGTGTGCTTCCCTCGGAGGTAGGACCTGTCTGTACCCATGAACCTTAACTAGCAATGATCCAGATAGATCTCTGGTTTTGAAGACTAGGAAACTCCACACAAACCCATTCTCCTTCTTTCCTTACTGCCCTTCCTTCTCAAAAGTGGCTGAGAGCCCGTGACCCTCCGAGCACGAGCGGCCCGCACACCCACTGCTTAAATCTTGCTTATTCCTCGGTGACCCTGAGACTCTGCCGCTGTCGACTGAAATTACTCATTATAACCTTTTGAGGAAATGTAGAAGAGCGGCTCTGGATTTAAAATCGGCTGATTTTAAAGGACATTTGTTCATCAATAGACCTGTACATCTATTTTAAAAGTACAATAGTGCTTTTATTTAAAAAGTACAATAGGACTTTTTAAATCTATTTAAAAAGTACAATAGACCTGTACATCTATTTTTTTAAAAAAATCATTCACACTTAGAAAATGTCTGCATTCCTGATCCCCTTGGCCCTAGAACTGACCTAGCTGGTGAGAACGAGCACGTCTGCATTTAGAAGTTTATTTCAAGGGCTCTTCCTCTGAATATTACATCAGCTCAGTCTGAGCCATATCTTGAGTCCCTGTGTCGGAGATCAGAAGGTGTTTGCTTTTCACCTGGTGAAGAGAGTGACTAGCATGTAATTTACGAACCGTGGTGTTTCATTCTGTATATAAACTATCCCCCTAGGGGACTGTGTAACCTCAGAGTTGCTATAGAATCAGCTATAATGTGTACTGGATACAGCTGATGATAGGTTTTCCTCTCTGGGCGTGTGTTTGAAGGCCTCCTTGGTGCCCGCTAGGAAGAGAAACATAGGCCTGTAGTATCAAATCCTAAGGAATGTTCCACAGCCCGCCTGCGTGTGCAGAGGAAATCACAGGGTGTACCTCACGTCTTGCTTTTCACTTTTAGCAACAGCCAAGGCCCCTCTCAGCCCTCCGCGCTAGTGGAGGGAGGCTTGCCCACATGTACATTTTGCAAGTGGGCTGGTTTGCCAATATCATTTCATTAAATAATTTTTTTGTTCCGCACTGAGCATAGTATGGCCTTGCCTTTGCTCATAATCAGACCCTTCCCTGTGGCCCCTATCCCTCCATCCCCTGCCTTGCCTTCTCTCTCTCCTGTGTGTAACTTTCCTTATTCATCAGCCAAATGAAAGCTGTGATTACAAGGGTAAGGATGTGACTCAGTCCTGGTTTGTTTTTCTCCCTCCTGAAGAGTCGTGATGCTAACGTTGGTGTAGGAACCACTGGGCTGCGATCCTAAGGTAGCTGATCGTAATAGATGGCGTGACCAAGGAAGATAAAGCAGGCAGCGAGCCCAAAAGAAATGAAACAGTCTCTGCCCACTTTCTTTTTTCTGGAGGGCTTGATTTTCGGAGAATCCTTGAGGTACTTTCTGCCAGATGGGCTCTTAGGGAGCAGCAGCGGAGAACAGTTCAGATTTTGGAATGATGAGAACCCTGCCCTGCTTAGGAACGAAGCCTCGCTGGCAGTAGTGTGGGGCACAATCAGGAGATGGTGTCATTTTGCCGTGGGTGCAGTAGTCCAGCAAGGGAGGGCAACCCAAGGTACCAC
This sequence comes from Mustela nigripes, assembly GCF_022355385.1. Lineage (NCBI taxonomy): Eukaryota > Metazoa > Chordata > Mammalia > Carnivora > Mustelidae > Mustela > Mustela nigripes. The sequence continues at coordinate 20,305,673 of NC_081566.1, forward strand.
TCGGAGCAGAGACACAGTGATGCTGGTGTGCGTCTTTCCCTTGACGTGCTCCCATTCGGTTCATCCTTCCTGTCTTCTTCCTGGGCTGTTCCTTTCTCTGTGTGTCCGTTCTTTGTTTGGCGGCCATGGGTATCGTCTTAGCCGTCTGGGCTAAGATTTGTCTTTGGACCTATCTGTCTTTGTTTCCCCGGAACCTAGCACAGGGCCTGGGACAGAAGACATGTTTAGCAAACTCGTTAGAATGAGGGAATGATACAGATAAGACCGTGGGGGCTCAGCAGAAGCAAACAGAGGAAGGAAGCGTGGTCAGGCAGACGCCTCCAGCAGGAGGTTCAGCAGGATAGGAGTTCTCCACCAAGAACAGCGCCAGAGGTAGACAGCAGGTGCAGAGCCAAGACCTGCCTTGAGAGAGGTCCCGGAAAGAGGCAGCACCGACCAGGGGTCAGACCTGAGAACCAGCTCCAGTTGTAGCTGTGTGGCCCCATGCTGATAGTTCGACCTTTCTGATCCTCTCACGGCTCCTTGAAAATTTGCATAATAATACCAGCTTGTCTGGGAAATTAGAGATAAGTTACAAGTTGTCTAGCAAAGAGTTTAGTCTGTTGGACATGCTTGAAGTTGTTTGTATCCTTATCATCAAGGCCTTTTGTAGAGATGGGGGGGGGCATTGAGGGGGCTAAAACTGAAACTGAAAATGCAGAATTTAATAGTTTGAATTTTGCACGAGCAAAAGTGCCTTCCTGTGGTACAGAGGTGGTCTCCTTAGAGGTAGAGTATTAGAAGGGGACACCTTTCCAGTGTGCGCTGACCTGCCTAACTTCTGTGTGGTATAAACGTGTTCAGGAATTAGAGTCATGTGGCCATTTTTAGAGCCATTAAATAACCTTGTGCTAGCTTTTGAGCTGTGATTACAGAATGAGTCGGTGAGTCAGTAGCCTGGGTAGAGCTAGATCCCTATATAGATTTTTCGTGTTTGGAGGGTTCATTCTTTTTTAACTCTTGTAGGCTTTTTAAAATGTGCTTTTATAAATAGCAATACCAGCCTCTAAATGCTTGTGACAACAACAAAAACAACAGAAAGTTAGGAAAGGGATCTCTCCCCCAAAGTCATTGAAACAGTAAAACTGACTTCTTTTGATTCATTTAATGAACATAACTGGGATATGTTCTCCCAGACCCAGAAATGGGCCAGGGGCCATAAGGGGTGTGTAATTTAAAAGCTGGGTTCTTGCCTTCGGGGAACTTCTAATCCAGAAGCAAAGTTTCGAGTTGAGAGGAACTTAAGAGAATATCTTATCTGATTGCCCTCCAACTCTTGAAAATTCCCACTAAGGGAATCCTCTGTAGCACAGAATGACACATGCCCATTTATATCGTTTGGGAAGGAATTACGAAGCATATTGTGTTCTGCACATGTGCTAAAAGTTTTATTCTGAGATAATCTTGTTATTAATGGATACTTATTCCTCCCTTTGAAGTTCCGTTGAGTGGAGACCGACTTTTTCATTCCTAGAAGCAGCATTCCTGGGGCGGACAGTTCTTGAGTGCCCTCTCTTAATCCCATTTTCCTGCATGGATTCAAAAGAGGAGTACCCAAATTCCTTAAACTCCTATTCCCAAAATTGGTTGTTGGGGGTTTGGAGATATTGAATCATATCCTGCCTCCCTGCTGGGTTCTTGAACAAACTGAAAACTAACACAGGGATCCAGGTGGCTGTCATGGATGGCTGACCATATTAATGAGCCTCATCATTCCCAAGTGCAAGGTTTCTTGTAAACTAGTTGGAATACATTTGCAACACTTAAACATAGAAAGGATCTATAGCCAGATTATATAAAGAAGTACTATTAATACAAACCAATAAAAATCAGGGATGAAACTTCCGGGTCTGTATCCTTGAAATTGTTTTACATCTGTACAGTAAAGTTTACTGAAGCATTCTGTGTTTGAAAGCAAAAAAAAAAAAAAAAAAAAAACAAAAAACCATGAAGGCACTGGAAGCAGCCTAAGTGTCTACCTTTAGAGGAGTGAGTAGATGGAACTGTAGGATGCTGCAGTGCAGTGTTAGACAACAGTTAAAAGAAATGAATCAGGTGTGTAAATAGAGTGTATAGATTGAAACCATATCATTAAGTGAACAGAGGAATATGCAGAATAATAGAAAAGAAAATGGTATGATTCCATCCCACTTTAAAAATGTAAAAATGCCATATATTGTTTAGAGATGGACATTCAGCCAGTATTTGTGAAGTACCAGCTGTATACCATGCACTGATACACACACATGTACATGTGTGTATGCACACATCAGTCTGGTAGATTTGTATGTATTTATAAATGGCATCTGTTTGTATCTGCTATATATTTGAACACATCAAGTATAGGTTATTTGATAGAGTAAAAATATGAATATCAGAGTATCAAAAATGAGCTGGAGGGTCACATACTAACCATGACCAGTGCTGCACCTGGGGATGGGGGAGGGGGAATGGAGACGGGACAGCGATTTCATCAGGGCTGAGTGTTACAAAATATTCCTGCTTCTTATGTCCAAGTGTTAGAAATACAGTGTTTGTTACGTTCTTTTTACTCTTCTATATCTTCTCAGTTTCTCAAGATTAACTGAAGTCTGAAAAGAGGACCTTGTTTATGACAAAATGTCTAGTGGGGAAAAGATTCTGTAGTTCAGTGGTCACGAGTCCTGCTCCCACTTTCCTCCACATCCCAGCGTGTGCAGTTCGGTGGAAGACGGCCGACAAGCTCTCATACACGGGCACTGAGAAACGCTCTAAGTCACCCGAAATAGCCGTGTTTTCGACTTCCTGTGAAATCATTATTCCCAAGGATTCTGGTAGTCACGACCAGAGATGGCGTTGACTTCTGTTCATTGTTACTCTCATTGGCCAGTTGGCCAAATATGCGACAACCCTTAATTTCAGTAGAGCTTCCCATTAGGCTAAAGAGTCCCCACAAATCCGGTCACTTCTGCTTGCCCCAGCCTGCCATGTGTCCTCTGGACCTCCCTCAGTTGTCATGCTTGCAGAATGCTCATTCCTAGGAAATGTTTACGTTCATCAGGCCAGGGGGCCCCTCAGGATCCATAATGAAGTCCCACAGACCCTGCTTTCCCTTCTCTTTTAGGCTGCAGCTTGGCCACCTTGGCCATGTCCTGGATGAGGAGGGAAGCCACATGGACATGTTCTCCCCATCTTGGGGCCCAGGACACCCACTGTCATTGTCCTCTGGACCTTCTCCACCTCCTATCTGGCTAATCCACTGTTCTCTGCCTTTTATAGGCAGGGACCTCCCACCAGGAGCTGTGCTCTGTCCCTGGCCAGATGCATGTGCTTTCTATTCTGAAAGCAAAGAGAAAGGGAAGGGATGGTGAGCACTGATCCAGCAGACAAGGTCACTCCTCTCGGTGGGGAGGAAGAAAAGGAACCAACGTTTCACACGTTCTCCTCACTAGTCTGCTAGCTTATGAGCAGTAAGAGGGGCAAACCCAACATCCTCCATTCTGTTCACGTATGACTGTCTGGGTCAGTCACCATCCAGAGGGCCTCAGGGTGGGCCAGAGGGTGGTGATGAGAAAGGGCCTGCTGGGTTCCCTAATCCAGTGGGAGAGCTAATAACCATCTGACTCCTGACTGTTCTCAGTTAAAAACTGCAAGGAAAGGAAGTGGGTACTTAGTCTCACCAAATTTCCGAGCATGCTCAATACACATCCTAGGGTATAAGCAATTAGTTCCAAACAAAGAGCTCTCAAGAGTTTTTCTGGAAGACACATCTTTGTCAAGAGGCATAGGGATTGAAATCCCAAACTTGCTGAAGCCATTGTCCTGAAGGAGGTGAACCCCAGAGAAGCCATGAGGCTTCATGTCCTAGAGGAAGTGAATCCTAGAAGGAACCCACAAGGCTTCATGTCCTAGAGGAAGTGAATCCTAGAGGAGACACATGAGGCTTCATGTCCTAGAGGAAGTGAACCCTAGAGGGGACCCCATAAGGCTGAACCTACCAAGTAGATTGACCTGGCCTGGGGGTCAAGGGATGGTATTTAAATCTTAACTCTTACACCTGAAAATACACTAAGACATCCCTTGAATTAAGTCCATCAAACGGCCTAGAAATCTTGCACAAAGAATTCCACAGAAATTTATGTTATAGCTATTTATCATTAGAAAGAATCGGTTACTACAGGGAAAAATTTATAAGGTAACACTAAGTGAAAAAAAACAAAAAAGTATCTATCATAGTATTGAAACTATATAAAAATGACAGATATACAGACAGATTTAAATGAAACTTTGGAAACTCTCCAACTTGTTAGGTAGATTATAGGAAAATTTGATTTTGATTGATGGTTTTCTTATTTGTAAAATAAGAACAATTTTATAAAATGACATTTTAGAAGAGAACTCTGGCCCCATCTTGAGAGAAGTGCCTCTCAAGATGGAAATTATGTCTGTTGCTTAGCTTCTAGGAAGAGGGCCAAACCTTTGACAATGTTAGCCTCTGAACCCACTGATGGTAATTCTGTTCCCTGGAACAGGGGTGAGCAAACTGTAGTCCATGAGCCAATCCAGCTCACCAAACAAGAATGGCTTTTACATGTTTCAATGGTTGGGAAAAGCAAAAAGCAGAGTATACTTTCTGACATGTGAAAAATTACGTGAAATTCCAGTTTTAGGGTCCACTAATAAAGTTTTATTGGAACACAGCCACGCTCATTCTTCTTTTATCTATGGCTGCCTTCATGTTTCCAACAGCAGAACTGAGTTGCAACAGAGACCGTATGGAACCCAAAGCCTAAAATACTTGGCCCTTCGCAGAGAAAGTTGCCAACTCCTGCCCTACGATGGCAGTTCACTATGGCCTAGAGATACGAACCTCTCAGCTTTATCCTCATTCCTGCTCACCTCCTAGGGGCGGCGAAGGAACATCATTGAAGTCCTCTGAGGGCCAACGTCTTGAGAAACATGTGCCTTCAAGCTTCTAAAATACCCTCCTTTTTGTTCGTAAAATGAGGATTCGGGTATAATAAACACTCCATGGGGGCTTTAAAGCCGTGCGGTTAATACTTGTTCTCTCTTGGAAATGAAAAGCTCAGTATGCTGTGACTGTTGTCCCTGCTGCTGTTATCGTGGCGATTACGCCTCTGTCTGGTCAGAGAAACCAGCAGAAGCTGTCACACTCCTACTGCTCTTTAGAAACGAGACCTTTCTCCAACCGAAATAGTAACGCGTGAGTCTAATTAGAATAAAGCTCATTAGAAACAGAGATGGCCATTAATGCCTTGACTGATTTTTCTAATGAAGTAAGCCGGAGGAGGAGACTTGAACTGCATGGCGAATTATTTTTGCTTTTCTTTGGCATTTCCTCAAAACTGTGGCTAGAAATTTTTCTTGGACTGTTGGCGAAAACGCTGCTGGAGCAGTGACTGGGAAGGCCCTGCCACTTCCAGCCCCGAGAAAGCCAGGAGAAGGCGCCTGCTTTGGCCCGCTGCCCCGCGAAGGGATTGGGGGCTTTGTTCCACTTTTCCTGCCTCCTGCCTCCACAGCCTGGGTGCTGGGTTCTAGCTCATCACGCACAGATGGTCAGGCTGTAGCGTACAGCTCTCCTGGCATGGCCTAGGTGTACTCCTGGTTCAGGGACAGAGCTTTTAAATTGTCCTGATTCCCGTGGAAATTTGGATCCGAGGTTGCCTCTGGATGGTGATGCCTGGAGGAAAAGGTAGGGGGAATGAAAGGTGTTTGGGGGCAGAGCAAGGAGATGGCCCATTAAATTTCTGCACCAAAATGCAGTCGCAGCAGTTGTGTTTCCTGAATCAGGGTGTTTTTGGGCACCCGCAAAGCCACAATACAGGATAGAAGTCTGTCCAGGAGGCCAAACTAAGTCAAGAAACTGAAACTCAGGATGCCCATGATGAGGAAGAGAGAGGAGGAAGATGAATCATATCAAGGAGGCAGACGGGAAGCAGGAGGATCAAAATAATGCACGGGCCAGAATCTAACAGTGGCTCCTCGTGTCATCCGGAGGGGTAAAGGAGGAGAGAATGAACACTTGGTTGGTCAGTCAGTCAGTCAGCAAACAAGGGCCTGTTTTATGAGGAGTGTAGCTCACAGTACAAGACAGAAACATTAAAACAAGCTCTGTAATGAGCCCCCAGTACAAAACTTAATGTTTGCCTTCTGCAAATATGAGTCTTCCCTAAAATATTTAGTTTTCTGGCCCCTTTGCAGTACCGGTGAGGTTTTTAGTCAGAACTTTGTGACAGCAGCAAAGACTGAGTTTAAGACTCCTGGCTGAGTGTTATAAAAAGAGAACCAGACTGGGAATGCCAACTGGTGCAGACACTATGGAATCTGTACGGAGGTTCCTCAAAAAATTAAAAATAGAAATACCATATGATCTAGTAATTGCACTACTGGGTATCGACCCAAAGAAAATGAAAACACTAATTTGGAAAAAATAAAAATATATATATATGTAAATGTATATATAACCCTCTGTTTATTGTAGCATTATTTATAGTAGCCAAGATGTGGAAGCAACCCAAATATCCATGGGCAGATGAGTGGACAGAGACGATGTGGTGTGTATATATGTGTGTCCATATGCACAATGGAATATGACTCAGCCATAAAAAAAGAACGGGATCTTGCCATGGACAACAACGTGGATGGATCTAGAGAGAATCATGCTAAGCGAAATAAGTCAGTCAGAGAAAGACAAATGCCGTATGATTTCACTCATCTGTGGAATTTAGAAACCAAACAAATGAACAAAGAAAAAAAGAGAGACAAACCCAAAAACAGACTGTTAACTATAGAGAACACACAGATGGTTACCAGAGGGGGGGATGGGCGGGGGGATGGGGGAAATAGGTGATGGGGATTAAGCGTTCGCTCTAAATGATGAGCACTGAGTAATGTGTAGAATTCCTGAATCACTACGTTCTATACCTGAAACTAATATGACACTGTATGTTAACTATACTGGAATTAAATTTTTTAAGAAAGGGACAGCTGGTGTTCCTATTACACTGGCATTAGATGGACACTTATAATTTAGCTGTCCAGATGCACATTTTTTAATCAAAACATAAAACTGCATTTGCCTTGTCCAAAAATAAATAAATAAATAAGAGGGAGAGAAAGAAAACCAGACATGATTCCTTATGGGGTTTACATAAGTATTACTTATATAAATGAGAATGCTAAGTAGTGGACCTGGGGTTCTGATATCAGCTTTTATTCCCCGCCTTGCATTCCTGCTGCCCTCGGCTAAATTCCAGGCTCTTCTTGGGACAAGTCTGTGCCGCAGTCTCTGCTGATGCTGGTGTTCAAAACTCACTCTTTATCAGCTGTGTTGTTGAAGAGGACTGCTTCTTCTAGTGCAGTCCGTAAAATGTTGACAACTTGCTTTACTTATTAAAGTCCAAGACACTTCCCGAAAACATCACGTAATAGCCTCCATACACACACACACACACACACACAGCAGTGCCTCCCTCCAAACACCTGAGTAGTCATAACCATCGTAACATGAGCCACATGAGGATTCCAGTAAATACCAAAAAAGACAAGGATGAATGAGACACGGCCTGCGGCCTAGAGTAAGGGAGGCAAACATTTTGGCTAAAATCACTATAAAGCATGGTGGTCTAGAAGGGAAGAGATTCTCCCTGAGCAACTGAGGGAAATGAAGAGAATCATAATTTAATAATCATCATCACTTGAAGATACGATGTTGGAACACCATCGTGACGACTGAGTGGCCGCTAGAGACAGCTGGCGGGGGGCGGGGTGGGGGGCGGTCTGCGATGAGGTAACAATATATGTGAGAATGCAGTTGGTGTCCAAGCAGGAGCTGCCTGGGACACGGGGTGATTGTTCCTGTCATTTGTTTATGTGCCTCTTTGGTCCCAGAATGTGCCTGAATCATACCTTAGTAACCACTTTTTTTCTTTGGAATATTTGATTGAGGTTTTTTTTTTTATGCCTAGTCAAAAGGCTACAATGAAAATATTTGTACATATACTTCTGAGAACTTTATGAAGATATCATTTAGGTGGCATAAAATTTACTCATTTTATATGTGCAGTGCAGTAATTTTTTAGTAAATTTACTAAATGATGCAACCAGCACCACCTTCCAGTGTTAGAACATTTCCGTCACCTCAAGAAGGTCTCTCCTGCTTGCTTACACAATCCCCATGCCCATCTCCAGTCCCAGGGAAACAACACATATATTTTTTAAAAACATATCTTTGGGGGTTCATCTTTGAGATTGATTTCAGTGATTGCTGTCATAAAGGGTATGAACATTTTTATGATTCATGATAGGTATTACCAAGTTACCCTTCAAAGCTGCTATACTGTTCGACACCACTGCCAACAAGCTTGGAGAACTACCTTCCACCGCGTACTTTCAAGAATTGGGTGTCGCTGTTTTTTCAATAATATCTAATTACTTGATTTATATTTTTTGATCAGTGAAGCAGACCATCTTTCTATTTATGTGTTCACTGGTCTTACGTCATTCTGAATGAGTTTCCAGTTTGTGCCCTTCCCTCTTACTGAGATCCTCTTACTGTCCATTTTTTATTGGTATGAGCTTCTCCTAGAACTTACAACCTATGGACAGGTATGCTACAGGTATTTTTCCCATTAATGGCATTTGCCTTTTTATTTTATTATTTTTTGCCCTGCAAAAGTTTGTCTTCACGTGATCAAGTACGTTCCTCTTTTTATCTTCTTTCTTGCGACCTTTTTCTGTTCCTTTGTATGAGTTTATTTCCCTCTTTCCCCTGAGAGCTGTTTCCCTCTCCAGAACCTTGACAGAAGTTCTCTTGTTAAGATTTAGCACATCCATTCTCTTGGAATCTGTCATTCCTGGTGATTCCTTTTGTCAGCTCCTGAATTCTTACCTCTCTTATGCTGTGTATCTGGTATATTTTATTCTGTGCAGGTGATATTCTTGATGGGTCCGTTTTAATGAGATCATGGGGAAGTGGCACCCTTCTAAGGCAGAGACCTAGATAGAGCCATGTTATTTGCAGGTGCAGAACCAAGGGATGATGTCATTCTGGGAAGAATCATCCTCTGGTCCCAAAGGCCTAGATTAAGCCATTCTTTGGGAATTACAAAAAGGCAGAGTTTGGGTCCAGCTGTTGAACGGTGTCGTGGACAGCTTGGAAAACCATCTGACATTTTCCATTCTACAAGAGAAGGCTCCCAGTCTGGAATGGGGTAAAGGGAGGCCCATCCTACAGTAGATGCAAGGTCAGAGGGGAAAACCTCTAAGTCCCCTTTCAACTCTGAAACTTCACAACTCTAGATATTTTTCATCCTTTCGCTTGGGCAACAAATACTCATTGAGCATCTCCCATGCGGCTTACACTAGTCTTGAGTCCTGAACACGCAGCACTGCCTGAAACAGTCTCTGCCAACCTGATGTTTCTATGCGAGAGAAAAAACAGCCAATAAAGAAAGGAATTAATACATTAATGTCAGGAAATGAGAAGTAATATAAATAAAAATGAGGAGAGTAAGGGAAATGCTATTGTGTATAAGGCATTCAGGGAAGACAGTGAGGTGGCATTGAAGCGGAGATCCAGAAAATGAGGAAGGAAGGATATGGGGAGGGCTGAGGCAGGGAGAGCCAGTCAGGACGGAGGACGAGGGACAAGCACCCAAGCATCTGGCTGTCTGAGGACCTGAAAGCAACTGAATGATTCAGCGGTGGCCCAGTGTCTCACCCCGACAGTTTATTCACTCCCGCATCTGTTGATCTCATTTCTCAGTGTCATCGTTAGAGCTCTAATTTATTAATTACCTCCCTCCCATGTGCAAAGCTTTGCCAAACACCTTATGTGTGTTACTTCTAATTCCTTCATCAACACTGTGTGTTCGGTCTTACTGTCCCCATTTTACAGATGGAGAAATGGAGACTCGCTGCATCTTTTTAGTAACAGCCATATGGTTCTGATCTACCCCACTGGAAAAATACTCAGTTCACAGCTGAGTGTTCTGTACTTGAGGCACATGTTTTGGGCTGAACACACACAGGTCTACAGAAATGTACTGGAGATTCCCAAGATAAAACCACACCCGCAACTGGGCAGCCAGTCCTTGGCTGTTTGTCTCCTTAAACTTAAGGAGATAAGCACTGTAGGTACTTTGGAAAATGATTCTCTTGTTTGAAGTCAGTCCTTGAATCGCCCCTTTAGCAGAATTTAAAATTAGGATAATGGTCTTCCCTTCTCTGTTGCTTAATATCCCTAATTCCTAGGATATTGAAATTCTGGAAATTTCAATAAACAAAAATCCTCACCCTAGAACCTTGGAAATGTATATTCTGAGCTGACAGAAATTTCTTTACGTTTCCAAGGAGATAGCACAGACAGCTGATGAGGACACAGAAACCTGTACAGAGTAGGGGTGTGGCCATGGGCTAGTGCTCTTCGAGATTTTCGAGTCTGTACCATGATGCCCCTGTGGGTCTTCAAACAGCCCTTCAGCAGCCTTGGGACTTTCTGGCCCTGCAAGGGCCTCGTCGGAATCTTTTTCCCTGTAGCTTTCAGTGGGTCCTTTGCACAAGGGTGGAATTGTGTCCCCCGGTCCCAATTCTGACTGTGGGAAGCATCTTTACAGACGTCCCTTTTGCAGACCCTTTACGGGGAAGGACTCCCTCAGTAGGAGGACTGCCTGTCCTCCCAAACCCAGCCGACTCCCTCCTCTGCCTTCTGACAGCTCAAGGTTTTCAGGTTCTCTTTTTAGCACAGTTCTTTATACATTTACATGAGACGTGCAGTTGTGTTGTAGAAGGCCTGCCCGCATGAGGGTGGGGTGTTCCCTTGGCAGTTCTCGGGTTTCCCCATCCTTAGAAGGGCGCCGGCCCCCTGGCAGCTCTTACCCTCCAGACCTTTAATTTCCAAATCTTCCATCCATGAAATATTTGGTTCTCGGAGCTGCTGGCGGGTGATAACAAGCAGGGACCTGATTGCCATTTGAGTTCAGTTGTCAGCCCACTGCAGTCATCACAAAAAGGGGGAGGATGAACCCTGTGGTCTTGGGCCCCTTTGAGGTTTCCCTCCAGGTAACACAGCACCACTCCCTCGACAGGGTCGGCGTCAACAGTCAAGCAAATAATGTCTGCAAAGCACCTGATGGCATTTTCTTCCTCCTCCTCAGAGGGATGATAATTTCCAAGAAGCAAATGCTCAGGAAATGATTATTACAGTCTCGGGTCTGCACAGACAGCTGATGTGGGTTTGTCCCTGAAATGCTCCTGCTGCGTTAATACCACATTAGCGGCCAAGCCTTTTATTTGCGGCGTCGTTCAGATAGAAGGAAAGGGCCTTAGGTGTCTGCCACAGAAGTTTTATCCGAGGGCACAGGGTTCTGGCCCATCTGAGGTACAAGGCTGCGGGGCGGGAGGAAGGTGTCGCCGCCATCTCTCCGATCACAGTGTATGACCACAGTCCTCACTCACCAACAGCCACAAGGAAGGAGGCCCCTGTCCCCCTGTGGTGGGGCTGGTCAAACACGGGGTGTATAACAACAGCGACCACAGTGAAAGCAGCAGCAGTGACCTTGACTACCTGCCACACACTGTTTTCCCATCGAATCCTGATCACAACCCTGAAAGAGAGAGACCACGATTATCCCCAGGAAACCAAAGCCCGGTGTTTTGCTTGCTGTCACACAACAGTGTGTCTGTCCGCATATATGCTGGATATGTCCTCTTCCCTTAACGAATAAAAACTGCACGAGCCCTGCCTTTCCCCTCCAGCTAAACACCTGGTGCCGGGCCGGCACATCTCCTGCCCGAGCCGCACGAGTTTAGGATCCGTGGACAGCATCGCCCAGTCTGCTTCTAGCATTGTGCTGGTGTGCCTGGATGGGTCCTGTTTCTCCCCCTGAAGGCTGAACCTCAACCGCCAGGGTCCACGAGGTTCTCCTTTCCAGCTCTCCAGCATGCGGCTCTCCCAAGGGGTCTGGGCCAAGGCTAGGATGACATTCACGTGGGTGGCATCACCAGGGAGACTGCTGATGGGTGCTGAGTGCAGGCTTCTCTCCTCGCCAAGTCAAGTCAACCTGGAGGACCCGGGGCTGCAAGTCGCGGGGTGGGCTGGGGGACCAGACCATGCCCCCTAGTGAATCACGTTCGAGGAGAACAGGCACGCTGGGGCCATTTAGCGTGGGAGCTGGCGACCTCTCGTGCTCTGCGGGCCCCCGCGAGACTTCACGGTGTGGCAGCGTTTTTTTACCAAACACATCGGCATACACACTCCACACGTACAACGTGTACAAAAGGCTGTGCTGGGCACCATTCCATCACGTTACGACTATTATTAACTTGTTGAATCTTCAGAAGCGTGTGAAGTGGGTATTGTTGTTTTCTTCACCGAACAGATGGGGAAACCGAGGTACAGAAAGGGAACGTGATAGAGATGCCAGAGTTAGTAAGTCACAGAGCCAGGATGCCTGCCTGGCCGGATGGTACAGCCCTCGTTGGGATGACGCTTAGCTCTTATGTTCCGTGTACAGATACGGTGACAAACCTGTGAGACACTTGAGGACTAGTTTTATGCAAAATTGTTTTCTTTAAATTTATCTTTGGGAATAAGTTCCAGTTATGTAGGGAATTCTGTTCTTCGAGGAATATTCCCTCCCCCCTCCAAAATGTGTGTGGTGCATATAAAAAGAGGTTGCAGGGTACAAATAGTATTAACACATGACCATTTACAAAGCCCTAGTCTGTGACCCTGTGGTACAGGCAGGGCAGATTCCTGTCCTATCGTGAGGGATTACGGACCAAGAAGCTGAAGGCTTTGACCAAGACAACCCCCTTGGGTCAGATGTGACACTTGAATCCCAGTCCTAAGCATGCCCTCGCAGACCGTATAACTTCCTGGAGAGAGCACGAAAACTATTCAGAAGTAATGATGGTGTATTGTCCTTAAGCCTTCAAGCAACCTGTTTTGGTGGCGAATGAATCAAAGAAGCATTTTCGCCTTTCTTGTGCCTCCTCCGTGGACCAAGCATAGTCCCATAGTCCCAGATTTGTTATACAAATGTCAGTAAATCTTTGAGTTTTTTTTTTAATCCCCTGTTTTAATTTAGAGGGGATTCAAACTAAGACATCCCTGGATTATACCCTCCCCTCCTGTAAAATTAGAAATCCCGGGGATGGAGATACACCACCATAGATCATGAGCAGCCCTGACCCCAGCCAGAAGTGACTTGTTCATTGTTTATTTCAGTTTCTCTCGGTCTTGAGAACTTGGGCTCCTGATTGGATCGTCCATTTGATAATTTTGTGGCGAAAAACTGAGTCTTGTATGTGCCTAACATAAGTTCTTACCAATATAAAGCAAGGGTTTATTTGGGGCTCAGTAACACTTCCGTGCCCTGAGGCGTATCCCACTGATAAATCAGCCAACACGGATTTGTGGCTTCTCTCCCTTGTGCCCGTAGTCACTGATACACTCTGAGCCCTCTTCCAACGAGATAGGCATTGGGAGGAAATTGCCAGTGATTCACTGTCTTGGGTTCTGCTTTGAATTTCTCACTCACATACTGTCCTCTTTTCCCCTCCAGGGTCGAGATTACTGTTCCGAAGAAGAGGATATCACATAGCACCCATCCTACCACTGAAACCAGGAGCTACTACTGTGTAAATAGGTTACACCCCAGTTGAAATTCTTGCAAAGGTCGGTTCTCTTCAGCGAACAGCGCTATAGCAAAAAGAAGATCGTTCCATATCGTATGCCCCATTAAATTACAGTGTTTCTTAATGAACTTGCAAAGGAATATTGCTAAAAACAAATACACACACACACACACACACACACACACAAACTGTTCTAGAACTTTCTTTGTTGCTGCTAGTTAAAACTTGTTGCAACTTCTCACTTCTCTTGTGTCCAGGTATGCAGCAAAATTCTGCATTTTCATCTTAAAGATCTTGTTGGTTTTCCAGATGCTCTCCAAACGATTTTCTATATAAGATGAGGTAGTGGTGAACTCAGACATCCAACTTCTGTCGTAGAACTGTTCTGCTTCTAAGACAAGCATCTCCTTCCCTCTCTCCTCCCTCTCTGCCTCTCCCGAGCGGTCCAGAGCCTTGCTTCCCACTGCCAGTGCTGCGCTTTGGAGACGGGATGGTTGCTGTGGCAAGCCTGGTTTCTCTGCTAAGAAGAGGTAGAGAAGCCATTACCCATAAAGAGCCTGTGGGGACGGGACTGCTGGAGTGACGTAGGCGCGAGCGACAGGTGGTTTCCTTGACGAGGTGTCTTCTTCGAGGATTAAGCTTGCAACATTAGCTTTGCTCAGATGCAGTTGGAAGTGTGATCACAATCATTTTGAATCCCTCTTCCCCACTTTTTTTTCTAAGAAAATAAACATTTTACTGTTTTTATGTATCCTGTCTTCTCCCATTCATCCAGTTCAGTGTCTTACGGTGATCCTGGGTGTGGAAGAGGAGCCCTGCTTTTGCAGGGGACACCGACAGTTGAGCTTCATGGCTCCCTCCCCTCCACCAATCCGCCACCCACTGGCAGGGCCTCCGGTGGTCAGAGGAGATGAGGGACTGCCCCTCGACGTTTTAGGAAGGCCCGAAGCCACCCCGCGTCCTCTGATTTTGTTAGCAGATCAGCCGTCCTACGTCTTCATTCGCTCCCTCCTGAATGTTCCGTGAGCCTTGCCACTTCCTTCCTCGCTCCCGCACGGCCCTGGCCAGGACAGTGCCGTGCGTTCCCGTCCTGGACATGTAGTACGTTGACACTGGTGATGCTGTTTGGAGATGCGGAAGCCGAAGCCCTGGGGCAGTGCTGGGGGAATGTGAACTGTGGGTTTGGTAGAGTTTATTTTTCCATATTATATGAAGAGAATGATCTCTTCTCAGAGACAGAAGTAATATTTTTAACAAATGCTGTCAAAAGTAAATAGCAATCAAAAGGAGAAAATAACTTTTGTATTTTTTTAACGCGTTTGATAGCTTTGACGAGGGTTCTCTTTGTGACCTTCAGGGCAGGGCGCCCTGCTACATGCTATGCCCGCAGGCCAGGGTGTGCTTTGCGCCCCAGAAGCGCAGAGAGGGAATGTAGGTTTCTCTTCCTGTGGGGTTTGAACGGGGGCGGGGGTGGGGGCTCGGGATCAGCCGCACTACGGCCCTCCAAGGTGGGGAGTCGTGACTCGTCCTGGGTAGCGGAGAGCTCACCTCCCGCAGACCAGAATAAGCCGCTGAATTCGCTCTTGCCGAGAAGATGAGCCTTGACTTTAAAATCCATCCGTAACGGATGGCGCCATGGATGGATTCCCGATCGGCCATCAGACCCCGGGGCACAGAGTGGGGGGCGGGAAACTCAGTCAAGTGCTACAGAAAACGGACTCCGATGGTAGCAACAAAAGCCCCTCACTCTTTCAGCCAGCAGCCGCTGTTCTGGGGAGCAGCTGTGGTTGTTCCATAAATAGAGATGCGGCCAAAATTTAAGGCTTTTTATCCTGCTTCAAGCAAAAAAATGCAGAGAGAGTCCAGTCGCCGAGGGGTTTACGTTCCCCTGCCTTCGTGTGGCTTTTGGCCAAGTGACTAAAATAGTTTTCCTCAACTGTCAGTAAACTGCTGAGCGCCCCCTGAAACTTGTCCACGTGGGACTTTGTTCACTGTTACATGATTTGCTGATTCTTCTCGAGCAAGAGTGACACAGGCGCTAAGCATCTCCCACAGGCGGCTCTACCTGATGTTCTCAGAGCGCGTCCTGTCCTCCCAAAAAACCACCACCTTCTACCCAAAGATGATACATGCTCATACCATTTTTTTCTAGTCCTGTTTAGCATGTGGACATGATACATGTGCGCCCAGAACCAAGTGTTCCTTGGGAAGTTGACTTTTGAGTGTTTCATAAAACTAGAAACTGGTTCTCGGTCTGGGGGCTTTTCACGTGGAGTTCTTGTCTCCCAAGTTTAACTCTTCGATGTGCAGACGTGATTTCATCTGTGGACAAGTTTGGTATGTCTAGAAATAGATCTGAGAAATGGGGTGGTTGAGTGGGTTGGAATGAGATGCTTGACGATGTTAGCAACACTCAAAACTGTTTTTTCCATCGTTGGCTTTAATCATAAAATTGTCAAGTGATTTGTGTTTGTACTTTTTTTTTTTTTAATGTCTTCTGCAAAGGGTCTAATGAGGAAATATTTTGCCTCCTCCCCCCGCCCCCCGCCATGTATCTGAACATGAAGCAGATTGTCTCAGATACCATGAAAAGAATCATCCCGAAACTAGTGCTTCTGCTGGCTGAGGACTCAGCGAGATGGAAGGAGGGAGGGAGTGGCGTGGCCTGGGGGAAGGAGGTAGAAGAAGGACGGACGGAAAATGGACTGTGAGACGCATTCAGCAGAGAGTTGATAGCAGGGCCCCACGCTTGGGTGCAATTCAAAATACAGCTGCCTGGCGGCCAGCGGGTGGGGCCGACCGTCTAGAAGATTTATGGCTGGATCTCACACGCCGTCTGCGCTCCTGGGTTGTGGAGCTGTCAAAGTTCAGCAGTGTATGTGCTTTCTTTTGGTTGGCAGAGATTCAGGATCATGGAGTACTTGCTGTCTTAACTGAGTACGTGTTTGTTACTGGCAGAGAACCTCAAAAGAGTCTTTTACCTCAGCCAAGCCTCCCAGCCCCCAGGCTGGAGTCGAGAGGGGTGCTAGGGTCTATTTAGGGACAAAGAACGAATGAAGTCCAGAGACGAGGAAACTAGGTCAGCCCTCGGCGGCAGCAGGGGCCACCCACGGACCTGCGGGGAGACGGGCCTCTCCCCCTCCTCACAGGCCCCGCTCTGAGACTGGGCTGCTCTGACTCGAACAAGGATGAGCCGGCAGAGGCAGCAGCCTCAGGTCCTTTGTGGTCCACACTGGTGTGGCTGCCAGGCAGGGAAGCCCCTCCGTGTCAGAATCAGAATCAGCCCAGGGATGATGGAGCCCTCGTCTCTATGCTCGACTCCATCTGTTTGAGTCCTAACTGCCCCCTTCCCAGCCTCATCGAGACTTTTTTTTCTCTAAGGGCCAGACTCTCCCAGAAGCCTGCTAAAAGCCGAGATTGTACCTCTCATGAATTTTACCTCAGTACCTGTGATGCAGGCAGCAGATTGATTACAGACCGCTTAGACATTAGGCAAGAATTGCAAAGGAGCGCTCCATCCCTACTGGTCTTAGGAAGGAAACCCCATTAAATATGTTGGTTTCATAGGAAGAAAAATGATCCGTGTCTTAAGCCAGGAGAATACTGACTCTGAATCTTGGACTTTCAGGACTCTGATATGTTCTTTTTGAAAAGCCTCCCAACTCCCAAATTTAAAAAAAAAAAAGCATTAGCTTGCACTGGATCATTTGACAGAAAATCTGCCTTCCGTGTTTTGGCCCCCAGGAGGCATTTTTAGAGCTTTATTTCTTTGTACCTCTCAGAAATTAAGGTTTTTGTGAAGTTGCGCAAAACCCCAGTAGAGAAAGAAGACCTGGTCAGGGAGAGGGAATGCCTATCTGGGAGCACGGTGGACAGGTGGCTGGACGCAGCGACACTGGCTTCTGGATGTCGCGTGTGGACCGCGGGGCCCCCACAAGCCTGTGGGCACCTGGGCGAGGCAGTCGGCGCCGCAAACGTCCCTGCAGTACACCTTTGGAATTTTGTGACATCTATGAATTGCCTTTTGCCAATGAACGGACATGTTTTTCCAAGGGGAAAACATGTCTATCAGTCACCTTTTCGCGTGTCTGTGGAAAACGATCAAAAAAGCTACCGCAGAAACCGGGGCTGCTGAGTGAATGTATTTGACTTCTGTAACCGACCTTTAGATGCACTAGCTCGCCCACGTCTCTCAGGAGACTCTTGTACCTTATCCGGGATCTAACCTAATTTTGGGGAAAGAGGAAAAGGAACTAATATTTATTATTTACACTCACTCTGTGCCAGATACTGTGCTGGGAATTTTGTAATTGTCTTGTAATTGTCATCCTCCAGTGTGATCCTGTGAAGTGAATTTGTGACCCTCCTGTTCCGAGTGGCATTTTCTAAGTACAGAATGCGTCTATCCAATATTCGTGCCCGCGTGGGAAGAAGGAAAGATGTCATTCAAGCAGTCTCCAAATTTTGTTGTTCTTACTCTGCCCTTCGCAACACTGTGAAAAGAACCCTTCGGGGCTTCTCTCTTCCAGATCACTCTTTGGCTTATCCCCAGCTGGGTTTGCCATGGGGAGTGTTTTCCTTGGCCTTCCCCGGGTCTGATGAGCGACACACAAACTGCCAGAGGCTGCTGGCCAACAGGAATCTAGTGCCCAGAAGGAAAAGGCTTTGGGGATTTAGGCACATGTCTCGCTTTCTGGAATCCTTTCAGCATCTGGAAAAGGAACCTGTTTTTTCTAGAGTGAAATTCCAGATGCAACCAGAACAGGCCTTTGCATGTTGTGATTTCTTTCTTGGCTCCCAAGGCTTAGTTCATCCCAGACTGCATCGTGTTAGGGTGAAAAGCCTTAATCTTGCAGAGAAGTGTGGGAGAACCCGATCACCCAACGTAGACGATGGGCCTGGACCGTTGACTTGAAATCCCTTCTTGTGGGTCAGGGCTGGATGTCTCCGTCCAGTGTTTGAACCGGCCAGCTGACGCGCCGCAGGTCACTGTGAATCTCTTTCGAGACTTTAAATGTTTTGGAGAGTCGTGTCGTGTCGTGACTTAGACAGTCACTTAAATAACGCGTGCAAGGTCGGAAGAGCCAAGAACTCCCCAGAGTTCCTTTCCTTGCTTCTCAAGGCACGTCCTCTAGAAAACCGAGGACTCACGTCTCCATGGCAACTGTTAAAGGTGCTGCCTAGAGGGAACCCACCCCTGCCCTCACTCGGCTTGAAAGAATCAAAAAAAAGTTCCTTGTGGAGAGGGGGTGCTATTACGTTCAGTTTTCTCTGAAAACTGTCCCCAAGATCTTGCCTCTTTCAACCCTGGCAGCTGTCAGATTCCTTCAAGATAATGTAGGAAATGGCTCTCGTCTCTTGTAAGCCAGAGAAGTGGCTTTAATTCAACAAGACCGCTCCTAAACCAAAGGCCTCATTCTAATACCATCTTCCCCCTCTACCCAGAATTCTCCCTTTTTCCCTTTCCGGGAGTTATTTTTAGCCCAAGGCTTTGAACATGATTGAGTAAGACTTAAAAGCAGTAAAAAGAACACGGTAAACTCAGCCAGAACTGCCGGAGGGTCTCCAGGGTTGCAAATAGTTCTAGAACCTTAGGGCCCACTTGGCCTAGACCCAAAGGGAATAGAAGAGCCACTGTTTGGGGGCGTTTCAGTCCCGACCTTCAGGGACTATTCTTTCTTGACCGTCAAGAGAGCAAGAGAAGGAAAGCTTCGTTATAGATTTCAAGCCAGCTTTTCCATTCAAAACAAGATGCAAATTTATTTTTAAAAATTCGTATCTATTTTCCGGGATCAGAACCAGGCAGCTGCCTTATTAGGACTCTAAATTCGGATCTATCTATTTTTCTTAACACACAGACACAGACACAGGTACTTAGAGAAGAAAATACGGATCTACTTTATCATTGAAATATTCCAAGGAAGAGCTGTACTGTGCTTTTTATACTCTCAAGGATAACATCTAGGAAGGTATTAGCATGACTCTAATAATGCCCAAACAGGAAACGCTTAGTGATCCCTCTTGCGAAACTTGAAGTTAGACTCAATGAGGGGGGTGGAGGTCTGCTGGCCACCCGGCCTCGTGCCCCCTCTGGACCAGGGTGCCCTAACACTGGCACGTTTGCCTCACCTGGGCCTCTGGCCTGGACACGGAGGCCGGCATCCTGCCCAAGCCCTGGTGCGGAAAGGGCGCGTCCCTCGGGATCCGAGCCAGGAGTAGCCATCTACAACCAGTGTCCCTCACACCCTCGCCTGCTTGTCCAGCATGGCCTTGACTGGCAGCCCAGCCGTTCCACGGCGACGTTGTGCCCCCGAGGTGTGGATCTGGGGCCCCATCATCTGGGCTGTCCCCGAGGGGGCATCATTAGCATTGCCTTCTCCAGGGTTGAGGACTCATTCGTGCAGCAGATTGGGTGTAGAGCACCTAGTGTAGGCACCAGAATGCCCAGTTAAGCCGCACACGGCTGCTGCCCTCAAGGAGCCTAGCATCAATCAGGGAGACAGTGTGGAAACCGTAAGGCTCAGTCCTGGGTGCTGTGGGAGCACCTCAAAGTGGCAGCTGCCCAGCCTGGAGAATCGAGGCTCCAGGAAGAGGAGACATCCAGGCTCACGTGTGTCAGAGGACTGAGGGAGAAGGTTACAAAGCGCATAGGGGGCTGCGAGGACAGTCTGGGACGTGGCCCAACGACGGGGCAGTGCGGGCTGTCGGGACAAGAGGACAGGGGATGAGGGCGAGCAGTCAGCTGGCTGGTCCCAGAGGGCCACGGGGGCTTTGCCCTAGACTGGGGAGGGGAGGGCTGAAAAAGAGCTACAGGCCATGCTCTGCCCTCCGAAGCAGAGGTCACTGCGGAGGTCCCCCAGGGAGATAAGTGCGGTCAGCATCGGGGCCCAGACTTGCCCTCTTGCTGTGAGACCACACACTTGCTAGCTGAGATGATTCGTCCCCATGTGTCCTCTGCCCCTACCCACGCACCCACCTGGCACCTTATCCTCCTGCCAAACGCTGTTCTAATTCAGGGGCTTAAACGGGGGCTAGACCTGGCTTAGAGACATGCAAGGGGCAGTGCCTGGTCATCTTGACTTGTCCATAGAGCCACCAAGGCTGAAATACCCCTGGTACGAAGCTGGCCTAGACCCCAGGATGAGGGGATGCCCTAAGATGAGTTCCCAGGAAACAGCCGACAGCCTGCTGGCTTAGTGTGATGCCTTCCTCCAGATACCCAGAGGCAGCTGCCCTGGATCAGCCCTTCCCCGGGTTCGGTCATACCCTGTGGCCAAGCCTCCGCTCCGTCCCACATGTACACCTGAATCCTGCCAAAGAAAAGGGATAGTAAAAAATTTTTTAAAAAGAAAAAAAAAAAAAAAAAGCACAAATGGATTGTAGGCACATGGCAAAAACCTGCCAACCTAGACAGCCAGCAGGGGCCTCGTGGGGACAGGGGGCCCCCCACCGAGCTCAGCTCTGCACCCTCCGGTCGTGAGGCAGGGAGGCTGGGGGAGAAGCAGGCTCTCTGTGGAGACACCTCACAGTGCCTTTTAGGTTTTCCAGAGAACCTATTCAGAGTTCAGAGCTGTGGGTTCTTCCCTCCCCCCACCCCCACAAATAATTGGAAATTTTATAAAGAGAAGAAAAAGAATTCAATGAATCAAAAATACTAGCTGTGAGGCAGCGTGTTTTCTAGAAACTTAAGAAAAGGCTCAAACAAGTGAGAGGTTGGAGGGATTAGGCGCTAAAGACACTTTTCTTAGCCGAGCGGTTGGGTCTCCAGGGATCCCCAAGGGCCCTGACTATTCCTTGGGGCTGACCTCTTTTGCAAGACCCCCACACCCACCCTCCTGGGTGCAGCCTGGCATATTCAAAAGCAACACCAGCCTTCTGAACCCTTGGAAAGAATTTAGCTCAAACGCACACCCTTTTCCCAGATCTTCCTCTGGCTCCCTGGTGAGGAATTTCTAATTGTGCATCTTGTGGTTCCCACTCAAATATCCCACCGGCCTAGTCCTTTCCATTAGAGTTAGGCCTGTGGCAGTTGCCATGCTGGAAACTGACAGAGCATCCGGTCTCACACACACCTACCTGAAAATTAAGGCCCTGTGGGGTCCCCTTGGTGGCGGCAGGGGGTGGTCGTGGAATACGGTGGGCTTCGCCCTAGGGCACCCTCTCCCCATGGTCTGCTCTGGTCCCTTCCCTCACTGTCACCAGGAAAGGATCAAAATGCCTCCTGGCCCATTGCCAGTGGCTGTGTATTTGCTCTGTGTGCTGTGATTTTTAACTTAGGAATAAGGCCTTACGTTCAAGGAAGTACCGTGGCAGGATTAGGAGGCATCTGCTCTCAGTTGGGTCTTAGAGGTATCTTGGGGCAGTGTTGTTCTGAGCCCCTGCACACTTCCTCGTGTGGGCACGGGAGCCCCTCAGGGCAGGCTCCCCCACGCTCTGCATGCACGGGAACTCTACCAAGCAGTGGGTGCCCCTTTATTTCTACCGCACACGCCTCTCGGCAAAACCTCTGTGAGATGCACCCCATCTGGATGTTTATTAATTTATTGAAAGCCCATATTCACCTACTCCTGGACTATTATATTTGACGCATTGTGAAAAAAAAAAAAGAAAGAAAAGTACACAATGTAACCATTTTAAAAGAATAAGATACAAAATATTATAAACAGAGGTTCTGGTATCTTCTCTCTGAACACCTCCGGGGGGGAACCTTGAGTACCCCCTGGTCTGCGCACACCCACTTTGGACACTACTCTTTTAAGAGCAAATCGGCACACTTTCATGGCATCCATCCCCAAACCACTGTGCTGGCACTTGGCCTGCAGAATAAGAAGGTCTTAAGATCAAAATCCCAGGAGTTTCTCATCTGGGAGACAGGGCAAACAGACTCTCCAAACAACCTAAATTTCAATAATGAAAAACCTGCCCGACAGGAAAGCTGTCCCTGGACAGTGGTGGCTACAGGTGCTAAGAAAAGATCCGGAACGATGTCCGGAGCCGTGGAATTGTTCATCTCGCCTCTCTGGGTCTCCCGAGGAGGACATTTGGCAACCTTCCCGGCTCTCGCGTGATTGGAATTCTTTGAACCCTCCAACTGCTTCAGTGGGATGTTCCCCACCGCACCAGTGGGGCCGCGTCGCTTGAATATTCGTGTTGATTTGACCACCAAGATGTAATGATGATTCTGTTCCATTTTGAAAAGGGTCTGAGGAAGTATACAGGTCTAATTATATATACATATTTATACATGTGTATTTTTGTTTATTGTTACATTTTGACATTGGACTTTCTATTAAATAATTTTTAACAGTTGACCTGGCTTTGTTCTTTTTTGTGCCTTTCTTCTTTCCTGAGTCTGAGAGAGGGGGCCGTTTAAATGTCGCAGAAGGTCTCGTCCCTCTGGTCTCTCTGTTCCCTCCGCTTGTCTCTCCTGTTGTCTCTCTTCTTCCCTATTCTCAGTACAGAGAATATTCCCTATTCTCCACTGTTTTTAGAGAGAACTATTGCATCAGGCACCCGCTTGGAAAACCCCCAACTTTGTTTTCATTGTCCCCAGTTTCCAGGGGCGGCCCACTCAATCCCGTCAGCTCTACACATGCACAAATTCACAGACTTGCTGACGTTGCAAGAATGAGCAATAATAAAAAATGCCAGGAGCCTCTTAAATCTCTTGTAAATCTCCACCCACCCTCCCAAAACACACACACACACGGTCCTAGCTGCCAGACCTGGGACAAGTCACTTACGCTTCCTGAGCCTAGAGGTACCTACCCATCAGTAAAAAAAAAATACATTTTCCCATAGGTTGGACATGAGGAGACCCCATAGTAAATGCTCCACAAACAACCACCTGCTTCATGAAGGCAGTCGCTCACGCAGTGACATTTATTCGTTCCGCGGTGTACGCCAGGCCCTGGAGTCTCCCAAACGGGGCCAGGGACGGGAGGACCTAAGGAATGCCGCTCAGCAAAGTCAAATGCAGAAGCGGCCGCATGAAAAACGAGGCAGGTGCCTTACAGTCTGTCCCCTGCCTGCCCATCTCCAACACGGTGAAGACCTCGTACCTGTTGAAGGCTCAGAATAATGGATTCTCCCACTGCACTGGGCTTCCAGGATCTACCAAAGAGAAATCACACACACACAGCCTCAAAGCATGAAGTCCACTATCCCTTGGCTCTGTCTTCCCTGCCGTATCAGTCTGTCCACATCTGACATCTGTTGGTCCATCCGCCAGCCCAGCCAGCCTGCTGCCCTCCACCCTTGCCCTTGGGAACATTTTCCTCGTGATTTCCCAACGGTGTGGAGCTGAGAGGTGGGGATCCAGGGTGGACACGGGAGTGTGGGGGGACGGCCAGCCGAGGGGAAGGAGTAGATAACTGCCTCCAGGTCTTTCCTGCAAACAGTAGAGCTGGAAGTCTAGATTTGCAGTTGAATTTTACGGGCTGTCAAACAAGGCAAAAGCCCAAGCTTCTGCCCAGAGTGAATTCTTTCAAAAACAGTAAACCTGATGCTTCCAGCAGAAGCTCGCTTGAAAGCACAAGGCTGGCCAAGCTCGAAGAGCTCCCTCACCCCAAACCACCCCCCAACACACATGCTGGTCTCCTGTTCCCCCGATCAGGGCTCTGGGAACTTCCTTTAACCTCAGGCCAAAGAGGAATCGAGCTGAGAGGACGCTGGATGGCCCCTTGCTGTCGGCTCCCCAAGCCCATGGCAGTGACATCAGCTTCCAGGTCCCTGGTCATCGCTGGGCTGCAGCCTGCACGGGGCTGCCCAAGTTCCTTCACCTGGAGGCTGGAGGGCCAAGAAGCAGCCTGTGAGCCCCGGAGGGAGAAGAAGGCCCAGCCTCCTGGAGCCTCAGCTCCCAGCGGGTTGGAGGAAAACGAGGTTGCCGCGCGCAAGTCCGAGCAGTGAGTAATCCCCAAGCTCAGCAGGTCCCGGGGACAGCCGTGGGGCCGGTGCTTCTTCCCAACGTTCCCCCCAGCCACCAAGACCCTGCCACTGATGATGTCCATCCACCTCGTCCTGCCAGAACGCTCAAGCAAAGTCGCTGGGAGGCGGGCATGAGGCTCTCACTTTCTCCACTCACCTCGTGTAACAAAAGCGCTGCCTGCTTCCCACCAGAACCAGCCTCCACTGGGCAGCCGGCTCTTCAGCCAGTCCTCGCCCCCACACTGCTCTGCCAGGTCTATTCTACTCTGGTTCCCGCTGTCCCCTCATCAGGAAAACCCTCCGTGTCTCCTCATCACCATAAACTGAACTTCCACCGGAGTCCTGTTAAAACTGACCACTTGCATGGGACCCCGCCGTATGGCTCCAAGACTCACCAGTCTCTCCTGACAAAAAGACCCTCCCTCACAGGAGGGGCCAGAAGGTGGCGGGGGTTGGGGTAGAAGCCCTGAGACTCGAGCCACGGGGCAGTTCTGGTGTCAGACTAGGTCATCAAACACCAGGCGACCAGGCCAAGGGCAAACACTGACCGACTGAGAGCCAGATTGCCAGTGCCGAGGACGGTGACGGTGGCAGAGCCCAGCACAGTCTGAAAGTGGCAATGGTCGGGGAGAGAGAGGAACACCTGTGCGCAAGGACGCTTGTGCCGTAATAGACATTCTACAGCGGGTTATAGCATTATTTCTGACGGGAAAGAATTAGGCACAGTCTCACATGACCATCAAAAAGAGAAGGGATGAATGAACAGTAATGCAGCCAATCTTGTGTCAACAGGGATCAGCCTCAAAAACAATGAATGGGATATACCTGGGCGGCTCAGTCCGTTAAGCCTCTGCCTCGGGCTCAGGTCATGGTCTCGGGGTCCTGGGACGGAGCCCTGGGTCGGGCTCCCTGCTCCGTTCCTCTGCCACTCCCCCTGTTCCTGCTCTCTTTCTCTCTCCAATAAGTGAATAAAATACTTTTTTAAAAAGATTTTATTCATTTGTTGGAGATAGCATGCTTTACCGACTGAGCCACCCAGGTGCCCCAATAAATAAAATCTTAAAAAAAAAAAAACAACCACGGTGAATTAAAAACACACAGAGGAGGAGCCCACTGGATTTCCGAAAGTCCATTCCCCACACACGAGAGCACAGGAAGCACATGCCCGGACCACGCACAGGGCAGACGGGGATGACTAGGGTGAAGAGACACTATGCCCCCACCGGTATGGGGACCTGGGGCCTGCCAGGGTCCAGATGCCCCCGGCCATTTGCTTCCCTTTGCTGGTTTCTGACTGCAGGCTCCGAAGGCCAGGTATCTGGGACAGACATGTCTGACTTAGTTTCTGCTCGCCCCAGAAATGATGCCAGCTCCCTTCCAAACCCTCCGGCCCAGCCCGCACACATTCCCGGCGGGGCACCTTCAGATGCGCTAGCTTCCATGATGTCCACAGGCGCTGAGAATCCAGCTCCCTCCAGTAAATAAATAAATAAAAGAGAAAGGGCCACTGGGGCAAAGCTGCCTGATTGGCTCATTCTGAGACAAGGTTCTGGAGGCCTCCTAATGCTAACAGCATTAGGTCAGCAAAGGTCCCCCCTTTCCATCCCATCCCCATCCGGACCTCAGGCAGTTAACTCGGGGTTTCCGGGAGTGGAGCCTTTCTAAATCCCTCCCCAGGCAACGGTGAGGCACAGGGAAGATTTCAGAACCACACGTCTACACCGCAGGCTGCGGACCTGGGCACCGCAAACACAACTGAACACAACAGACCCAGGCCCTCGGGAGTTAAGAACAGCAGGTTGTAGGTTTGTACACTTGCTCCACGGGGCCGAGAGCGCTCAGAAAAGAAACAACTGGGTCCGCATTGCTGATGGGGAGAATGAGCAGGGAATGAAATGGGGAGCGAGCAGGGGGAGGAGGGCAATGAGCAGGGACCCGCGGAGGGGCGCCCCTCTTGTGGATATGGGACAAGAGAATGAGTCAACTTCTGCAAGACGAGGGGTTGAAGCTCGGCGGAGGCCTCCAGGCGCCATCTGCTTGCCAGGCACGATTTCCCTCCATCATTCCAAAGAGCGAGAATCTCATGAAGCCGCCCGATGGGAAGCCTGCTGCTCCCGCTGGCAGCTCGGCCCGCCCGGGCGGGAGGCCTACCCTCCGTGGTTCACCGCAAGCCCAGCCTAGGCCAGCCCCTGCTTCACCCTGTTCCTCCGCTGGTTGCCCCTCAGCCTTCAGGACAGCCCTCCTTGTGGAAGGCGCGTTCAGGCTGGAACACAATGTTCAGAAATGCACCCTTGCGCCCCTAAACTGACCAGCCTACAGGAAGGCAGAACTCTGCTCCCCTCCCCCCAGCAAAGCCTTTGTGCGAGTGAAGGAGGGGTCCCGGGTTTCAGGGGAGTAAGGGCAGCGGCTGCTTGTCCTCTGCAGAGCCCCTGAGCTGAATAAACAGAAAAGTAGGATTTCCGCACCCAGCGCCTTTGGGGTGGGGGCAGGGGTGTTAATATCAGTATTACAGTCAGGGGCTGCGGCGGCTGAATTCCTGGTGAATTTGGAAACTGCCTGCTGGGATGTGACCCAAGACATATGCATCTCCCCCGCACTGGAGCAGCCAGGCTCATGGCCAGAACGCAAACACTCACTGGCAACTGTTCACGCAGGTCTGGTCGTCCGTTCGCTGGACACTCGGCCTCTGACCTGACGCTGGGCTCTCACGCTTTACTGTCCTCCCGGGGACTGAGAGCCTTGAATACCACAACACAGAGAAGAGCCAGTGACAGGTGGTTGGAAAGGCTCTCACCCCGCTCCCCGGGGGGCCCAGCCAGGTGGGGAGGACGCCGAGAGGGATGCGGCTGGTGTCCCCACAGTTTTGGTGTTGGCTGAAGGCTGCCCTGCCCATTTCTCATAGGCACAAACCCCGCTGAGGCCCCAGGAGATGAGTCTCCCAAGATCGCCCCGGAATACAGATGGAGTTTTACATTGAAAGATCAGGTGAGGGTGCCTGGGTGGTTCAGTCCATTAGGCCTCTGCCTTTGGCTCAGATCATGATCCTGGGGTCCTGGGATCGAGCCCCAAGTCATGCTCTCTGCTCAGCAGGGAGTCTGCTTGTCCCTTTGCCTACTTGTATGCTCACTCGCTCTCTGACATATAAATAAATAAAGTCTTTAAAATAAATAAAATAGGGGGGACTGGGTGGCTCAGTGGGTTAAAGTCTCTGCCTTCAGCTCAGTCATGGTCCCAGGGTCTTGGGATTGAGCCCCGCATTGGGCTCTCTGCTCACTGGGAAGCCTGCTTCCCACCCCCCACCTCCCGCCACCTGCCTCTCTGCCTACTTGTGATCTCTGTCTGTCAAAAAAATAAATAAATCTTTAAAATAAATAAATAAAATAAAGATCAGGTGAGGGCACCTGGGTGGCTCAGTTGGTTAAGTGTCTGCCTTTCGTTCAGATCATGATCCTGGGGTCCCGGGATCGAGCTCCGATCAGGGGCTCAGGGCTCTCCCTGCTCAGGGGGAAATCTGCTTCTCTTCTGTCCCTCCCCATCCACTTGTGTTCTGTCTCTTGCTTTCTCTCTCTCTCTATTAAAAAAATTTAAATTAAATTAAATTTAAAAATAAAAATAAAATAAAGAGCAGTTAGACGACACATGATGGGAGGGGCACATGAAGGAGAAAGCCCTTTCCCAAACCCTGTCATTCTACATGTGAAAATTCAAGTCCCTAACAAGGCTCTGTCTGTTTTCTGTCCCACCCCTATTCCCAGGCCTGTGCCCAAAAAAGGAGAAAGGGGAGCTTTGAATCAAGTCACCCTAAATCCTCTTTTATCCTTGGGATAATCGTCTGGTATTTGTGCCTCTGCTGATGCAGTGGGATTCGGGTGCCCCAGGCCCCTCTCTGGCTCCTGCCCCAGGGGCCACAGAGGTGGCTTTGGCCTCAAACATTTTGCCTCTTCTGCTCCCTCCCTCCCCCACTGCATAAACACAAGCAATTGGAAGGCAAAAGCTTGAGTATCTTCTGAAATATAAGTGAATAGATAGGGTCATCGGGATACGTAGGAAGCCCCCAGCACAGACTGGTCCTCTTCATGCATTAAAACTTGGCTGTGGTCAGTGCAGACCCCCCTTAAGTCCCAGGTGAGATGAGCTTCCGGGTGGACACCGAGTCTGCCAGACTCCAGCAGAGTCTACATCATTCTGGGCAAGTGTGGCATTAAAGCTGTCCCTTGGGTCCCAAGTGTTCCATCTTCTGTCACTGCCATTTACGAAGCAGTGACTAAATGGATCTCAGGAAACCTTCCGATATCCCCTATAAAATAACTGCTGGGTCTTCATTTTACAGTTAGGGGAGCTGAGCATCAGGGAGACCGAGTAACTCGCTCAAGGTCACACAGCAATAAGCAGTAGAGGCAGGATCAGGGCCTGTGACCCAGAGGTCTGGCCAACAACCATTGGGCCATAATGCTGCTTACATGTGTGCCTTGGGTCCCTGTGCCGTCCTCTTCTTGGTTTGCCTGCGTTCCTTGCCTACCTCCTCCAGCTTCCCCCACGATCCCAGAGCCTTCCTGTCTACCCTTTGTCCCTCTTGGACCAACCACCTGTCATGAGTGGACAAACACTAATGTGAGGCCCGTGAGTGGGGACCCCTCACAGAACTCACCACTTGGGGGGGCCTGGCATTCCCTCCTCCCTTTCCTTCTCAGTCACCGTTTCCAAGATTTTGGCTTGCTGTTTGAGCTCCTTGACTCCTCAGCTGGGTGACCTGGAGAGAGCGGGTCCTCAAAGGAGCTCTCACAAGTTTGGCCCCCTTCCCCTCAGACCACGCCCCAGAGATTTGCCCCCATGGCGGGGTCACCGTAGCATCCTCTGAGCCCTGGCAGCCCAGGACCAACCACAGCTCTCAACAGAACACTGCCTTTGGTCAAAGGAGCTCCGCTGTCACCAGATTTGTTTATATCTGCTACAGGTCTCATTGGATCAAGGAACGGTAAGGGCGGGCATCCCTGCACCCAGAAGCCGCCTCGGCCCGCACCCCCGGAGTGCTTCATTCCTGCGCATATTGGCTGAGACCACACGACTGCTAGAAGCCAATCAATACCCCCTAAATTTTAAAGCTTCACAGGGGTTTAATGCATATAAAGTCAAGGAAAGAATAGTCCGGCTTCAGGACCAATGTCCTCTACAATCATAGGATGGGGTTTAGAGGCGAGGGGAAGAGACCATACGAGCCACACCCCGACATGTTCAAAAAGATCCACGTCCAGAGCACCCCCACCTGCAGGATGATGCTGCTTTCTCCCGATCGCGGCCAGGGGGCACACTACCAAAAATGCACGGTGAGAGCTAACCCATATGGGCCCAAGGTGCTGGTGGGGGTGAGGGGGGCACTAGTCCAGAGGGAGGACTAGTGAGGAGGCCCTGAGGCCGCTGGCGGCTGGGCATGGGCTCCGAAGCTTGCCCGCCATCGCGCAGGCGCAGTGGGACAGGCTGGCCGGCCCCTGGGGGCAGGGGTACCCCTGGGCGGGGGGCGCTCAGGTGGTGCCTAAGAAAGTCCCACTTCTCGTCGAGGTGGGTCATGGCTGCCGTGAGTGGGAACAGGGTGAGTCCGGCCTGGCCCTGGAAGCTGATGAGCAAAGAGCCAGACTGAGGCGCACGACGGTGAACTAGCCGGTGGGGCAGATCCCAGGGCGCGATCTCGGGGTCTAGGTCTTCGCCCCCATGGTTTCAGAAACCCTTAAAGTGGGGGATCTTCTTCATCGAGGAGTTGAGACGGGAGCCCACGGCGAGGGAGGACTCTGTGTCCTCGTGCTCTACGTTCTCCAGGCTGTCATTGTCCTTGCAGAGCATGAGTCATGTAACCGAAACACACCCCCACACTGTGGTCACACGGTTGATGTCCCAGGCTGTTCTTGTCCAAGGAGTCCCCTACCTTGCTGCCTCAGAAGATGGGGATGCAGGATCCTCAGCCTTGTCCTGCCTCACCAGTCCCTGCTCCGAGGTCTTGGAGGCATTAACGCCCTGTCACAGCATGTCCCCAAGGGGGCTGTCTACCACCCCACTGGTCTCCTGGACCTCTGATTCCTCTTTCCCTGGGGGCTGAAGCTGGGGGTTCTTGTCTTTACTGAGGATTATGAGAGGCTTCTGGCTGCTGGGGTCCAGGCTGCTGGGAACCATGGAAAAACCTCATGGAATGGTGAGGCAGGTAGGGGACAAGGGCAGGGATGTGGCTAGAAGTAAAGAACTTGTCGTTGAACAGCTCATGTGTCTGACAGGCAGTGGGATTTCGTCCAAAGCATCTTGTGAACTTGGGAGGCGGCCATGGGGTTGATGTGCTTGGAATACACCATTCATTCTTCCTAGGTGTCTTTGAGGCAAGACATCTCAAAAGGTGGTTTGCCCACTGACGAAGTACACATGACTCACGCATTCCGAACCGTGCCCTCTTGCTAGGCACTTCTGGAGCTCTGTTATTAGGGGCTTCTTCCTCTCTTTGTTATACTCAACTTTGGTTGCCAATCAGAATCCCCTGGTTCCTCCTCCAGATTCTCACCAAGTAAGAGTTAGCCCAGCTTGAGGTCCCAGGGATGACCCCAGTTTCAAGACACGTCCTGGCATCCAAGGAGGTAGTAGCAGCCCCAGGCTTGGCCAGTGCATTCCTCCCCAGAGATCTCCAGCAGCAGAGCTCCAACATGAAATCACTGTACTCGAAGTCCATGGCATTGTCATTGGGCGAGGCTGCGGTGAACGCCCATCTCCTTGGATGCCTTCTCCATCTTCTGGTACAGCTTGAGTAGCAGCGACATACACAAGATCTTGCCCACAAAACTTTCTTGGTATCTGAGACCTAGATTTCAAAGCACTTGATGAAGACACTCTTTCCCAGAAAGCAACACCTGCAGATAGCACTGCCGGCTGCAAGGGTCCACTAGGACCTCATGGATCTCCTTCATGGGGGCTGGGCTGTGACCGGAGCTTCAGGAGCTGAAACTTCTGGGACCCTGGTTTTCCCAGGGTTGACTGGGGCTGGCTTTCCTGCAGTCACCACCACTCGTCCTGTTCTAAGAGTTGCTCAGTGCACCTAGTAGCATCTGAAGGGGACTTGGCATTGCTCCATTGCTTCCTGATTTGAATGCAGGGCTAGGAACATTACAAAAGCCTCTTTTCTTTTTTTCTTTCTTCTTCTCCTCCTCCTCCTCCTCTTCCTCCCCCTCCCCTTCCTCCCCCTCCTCCTCCTCCTCCTCCTCCTCTTCCTCTTCCTCCTTCTCCTTCTGTTTCTTCTTCTTTGTCTACAACTAGGGAGTGACTCAGGTCCTACAGATGCTCTAAGCTGTCCCACTCTGTGCCCTGTACCCTGCTTCCTGAGGCCCCTAGTTCTGGGAATGGGCTTATTTCCTGGGACAGAGGAGAAGTGGAGGCAAGCATTGGGGAGGGAAGGTGACTTTATCAGATTAACTGGTAAAAATGCTCAGGCTCCCAGCTTCTGTGAGCAAGACGACCCAGCCTCCTGTGTACCCAGCGGTTTCCAGGCTGGTGGGGGTTGTTTTTCCTCCAAACTCCTGGCGAGCCCTGCATCTCACCCGAGGGCTGTGGTTCGGGAATGTTTTGACTTGAAACATTCAAGCCAGTGGTGGTAGTTGGAGTTGTGAGACCCTTCTGTGCTGAAAGGAGAGATGAATGGTCCATTTAGAACCTGCTAACAATTCGCGGTATAAAGAACAGGCAACAATTCTGCTGCTGAAATTCAACTTTCTGAGGGTACCACTCCCAGGGGAGCTGGCTGTGTGGCCAACATGGCCCCAACTCTGGATTTTCCATCTGAAAGACCACCCTTGCCGGTGGTAGGAACGCTTCCAGAAGATTGTGCCTCTGCCTCAGCTTTTTCTGGGCCTCTCTTCAACCATCTCCCAGAATACTCTCTTCCTGGGGCCTGTGGTGTTCTTGGGCTATGAGTAAGAGGACTTTTCCAAAACCACATGAACTTTGCTCTGGACAAACAAAGAAGGGTGGCTGTTTGGAAATGCCTAAAACAGCTTCTCTTGGGCCAAAGTTGTGAGGTTTTACCTCACATCATAGACACAGAGTTCACCTGGAGGAGGAAACTGGTTTTCCTCTCAGGACAAAATGGTGGCCCCTGCAGCCTTGGGTACATTCCCAGGTGTTTCTGTCACCAGAGCGAGGCTTCATTTCATTGCATCCCAGGATCAGAAGAGAAGGTGAGAAGCATGGGCTCTAAACACTCAGCCAAGAGAAAATTGGGCAGTTTACTGAAACGCCAAAGCTTCTTTCAAAAATCAATGGCAATTAGGAATGGTATTCCTCTAATTTGTTGAAAGGAATTTCTATATAGGTACAAGTAATCTCAATCAAAATCCTGGTAGATTTTGTTTAGAAATTCACAACCCTATTACAAAATTTATATAGAAATGCAAGGGATCTAGAATAAGGAAACAATTTTGAAAAAAGAACAAAGGTATTTTTTAACTAATACTACCCGATTTGAAGACTTAATGTAAAGCTACAAAAATAGACAGTGTGGTCCTGAACACACAGAGTACAGACACACAAGTACAAACAGATAGATCAATGGAACAGAATACGAGTTCAGCAGTGGTCCACACATATATGGTTAATAAGCTGTGCTGGTATAATTGGACATTCAAGCGCATAAAATGAACTTTGCCCTTCCTGCAAACCACACCCAAGAATGAACTTGAAATGGATCATAGTTACTAAATGTAAGAACTAAAATTATAAAGCTTCTGAAAGAAAACTGAAGGATAAAACCTTTACAGCTTTGGATTAAATAAAGATGTTTAGGGGCACCTGGGTGGCTCAGTCATTAAGCGTCTGCCTTTGGCTTAGGTCGTGATCCCAGGGTCCTGGGATGGAGCCCCACATCAGGCTCTCTGCTCGGCAGGGAGCCTGCCTCCCCGTCTCTCTCTGCCTGCCTCTCTGCCTACTTGTGATTTCTGTCAAATAAGTAAATAAAATCTTTTTTAAAAAAAAGTACAGGGGCGCCTGGGTGGCTCAGTGGATTAAGCCGCTGCCTTCGGCTCAGGTCATGATCTCAGTGTCCTGGGATCAAGCCCCACATCGGGCTCTTTGCTCAGCGGGAGCCTGCTTCTCTCTCTCTCTCTCTCTGCCTGACTCTCCGCCGACTTGTGATCTCTCTGTCAAATAAATAAATAAAATCTTTAAAAAAAAAAAAAGTACAGACTGTGATAAATGTGTGTAAAGTACATATAATCTGATAAAGATGAATGTAATATATGTGCACATTTGATAACTATGCTCAACGTCATTAGTCATTAGGAAAATACAAGTTAAAACTGCAATGAAAAACCACTACATATCCACCAGAATGGCTAAAACTAAATTTTAAAAGTGGACAATACCAAGTGTTAGCAAGAGTGCGGAACAACTGGAACCTCCACACATCGCCCCTGGGGGTACAAAAATGGTAGGGGGCACACTTTGCAGAATTTCATAAAGATAAGCATCCACTTATCATTTCCTTCAACAATCCCATTCTTAGGTATTTTACCCAAGAGAAAGAAAAGCATATGCCCACAAAAAGACTTGCACTGTTTTTTCCTTTTAAGATTTATTTTTTAATTTGAGAGGGAGAACATGCCAGGGGAGGGGCAGAGGGAAGGAGAGAGAGAGAATCCTTAAGCAGACTCCCCGCTGAGCATGGGGCCCAACATGGGGCTTGATCCCAGGACTCTGAGATCATGACCTGAGCCGAAATCAGGGGTCAGCTCCTTAACTGATGCAGCCAACCAGGGGCTCCAGGACTTGCACTTTTAATGTTCACTGGAGCTCTGTTCCTAATCACTGGAAAGTAGAAAGCACTCCAATGTGCAGCAAACAGCAGACGGTTTCACATAATGCAAGATATCCGTACACTGGATACTACTTGGCTGACTACTGATATAGGCAGCAACGCTGATAAACTAGTGATTGAAAGAAGTAGCACCCTGGGGTGAGTGTCAGGCCTGTTTGACACCCAGAGCCCACACTACTGCCACCCTCCAGCCCACTGGCCCCAATTCCACTACCCCATAGACTGCAACACTTAGGGAATTAGGAATGGCTCCCTCTCCTCCTTGAACAATCTGTACTTTTTCTCAGTAATGCTGAATTGATTTGAATAATTACAGTAACAAGATTTCAGGATGCAGGAGAGACCTACTGTAAATACTCAGGACAAAGTAATGTTGATTTTTATAAATGGAGAATGTGATCATAATAATTGATCCTTCCCCCACCCATCATGCCCTGAATTTTTGTGAGCTCAGGACCCAGTGACAGGTGCCAGGGATGCCAAGGGGCACCTCCCAGACCTTGCTTCCAATCACGTCTTACAGGACCTATTGCAATGAATGCTTTCTTAGCCGAGACGTTCACTCATCCCACAAATACTTATCGAGCACCTACGATAAAACCAAAAGTCAAATTTGAAAATGTTTTCTCTACAACAGACTTATTGTCAGAGCCTAGATCGTGTTGAACTTTGACCCATGAGAACAAATAATTAAGAGTTTTGTTGTTTGTTAATTTTGTTTTCTGAACCCACTTTTTTTTCCTCCATTCTGTTTACAAGAGGAAGGGGACAAAAACCCCGAATGGAGGGGCCTGCTGTTCAGAAACAGAGAAGGCCTCCCTTACACATGGGGATCTCCCCAAGGGCAGAAACTGACATGCCCTTGCTGGATTCCGGGGTCTTAGCAAATAATGAATTTTTGGGTAAATGTTCATTGAGCTTCACTAAATTTTAAAGGATTCAACTGCTCAGGCTGAAAAGCAACCAGTCCCCAGGAAGTGACTAGACACACTTCTTAAATTAAGCTTCAGGAAAAGTCAGGTGAGTTGCATTTGCTCTAAGGGAAGTCATGTGCTCGGCCACGGTAAGGACCAGAGTGGCTCCGGCAGAAAAGGCTGAAACTGGAGCCTGAAGACAGGGTAGGTAGGGGACCACGGACCGAAACCTGAAAATGAAAAAGCAGAGACATTTTTGTAGAGGATCGAGGGGGCTTTGGGTTTGACAGGACAGTGCTTGTCCGTAGAGAGACCTCCAGCCAGCAGCCTGGAGGTTGGGGAAGAGCCACCCGACAAGGGATGGTCAAGGTCACCTTGAGCACTCAGCCTCACCCCTCGGTCCACTTCCCACCGCACCTCACCCCACCACTAACCGGCAGGTTTGCTGGTGTTACCTTTTAACTATTTCTTGACTTTTCCCTGCCTGCCTGTCTCCCACGTACAACTCGGGGCCCTCATAAGCTCTCCCTTCTCTCAGGTCTCCCCTGCCAGTCTCCACCCCCTTAAATGCACCCTTCACATCAGCACCAGAGTCGTTCATCTGAAACAAAATTCCTAGCGTCTCCCTTTCCCGCTTAAAACTTCCTGAACGCCTGTCCCCATCTCGTTCTCAACACTCGGCACAAGCACCCTCTCCTCCAGAACACGGTCCCTGACGCCCCCACGATGAGCTGGGTGACCGTGACCCCCGTGCACTCAGAGCACACGGTGCAGCCTGCCTGACCGCACTGAGTGGCAAGTACCGAGTGGCCGCTCTCCAGTACTCAGCCACACCTGGGCATCTCCATGCTCCGCCCCCGTGGGGTGCCCGGCACACACAGGTATTTGGCCGTCTTGGGAAGGAGGAAGAAGGGGGGGGAAAGAGGCTGAGGGGCGCCTGCTTAGCTCAGTCGGTTGAGAGTCTGACTCTTGGTTTTGGCTCAGGTCATGATCTCAGGGTTGCGGGATCGAGCCCCACATCAGGCCCCACACTCAGTGCGGAGTCCGCTCGAGATTCTCTCCTCTCCCTTCTCCCTTCCCCTCAGTTCTTCCCATGGCTTGTGCTCTCTGTCTCTCTCTCTAAAATAAATGGATAAAATTGTAAAAAACTTAAAAAAAGAAAGAAAGAAAGAAGAAAGGAAGAAGAAAGAAAGAGGGCCAGATACAAATCTTGAAAACTGTCTATGTAGAGTAAGCAATCAGCCAAGGTTCCCACATCTGACCAGACGGGGCCCTGTCTGCTGCTGAGGCAGGACCCATGGGAACTCCTAGCTCTGCCAGCGCCTCGCTGGTGGACACTGGTCAGGCTGCCTCACGTCTCTGGGCCTCCGTCTTCTCACTGAGATTAGGGGTTGGTCCAGATGAACTCCACAGCCTTCCCAGCTCTCATTCCAGGGGCACTACAGGTCCAGCCCCTCTCAGCACCCAGGAACCCCCAGCATTGGCCCTGCCTGTGCCCCCCACCGTCCAGTCCCTGGACCTCCCTCATTCAAAGCTGGCAAGAAACCATGACAGCCTCTTTAGATAATGGTGACAGTCACAGCCTGGCCCATGGACTCCCCCAACAGCCTTTGCTTGGGATTAAACTCTGCTTCTCTTCAGAGATTACACAGCTGTTCGAAGAG
Source organism: Mustela nigripes (assembly GCF_022355385.1). Lineage (NCBI taxonomy): Eukaryota > Metazoa > Chordata > Mammalia > Carnivora > Mustelidae > Mustela > Mustela nigripes. Next base: position 20,342,692 of record NC_081566.1, read on the forward strand.
ACTGGGCTTACTTCTCATAAACTGCTGAGTCCAGAGGCCATGCCTTTGAACATTCTTTATTGTCTTCTTTAAAGCCTCATTAAATTCCTCTTTCCCCTCACTGTTGGAGAGGAGGCCACCAGAGCTCAGGGAGGCACAGTCCTCCTCCCACAGCAGCTACCCACCCCCCTAACTGGGCGGCATCCTCAATGAATAAGGAAGCACTGCTGGGCGCAGACCAGGCACTGAGGTGCCCCTTGGCCCCCTACCGGTGAAGAGAGGAATTGAAGGACACAGTCTCTCCCCAAGTTCCTTGGAGACTTGTAGGAAACACAGGTAAGAGCTATTGAGGAGGATGGTGATAAAAGGAGTACACACCCTGATCTTAAATTAGTTCTATCTTTTATCTCCCAATGCTATACAAGTTCCACAAGGACGGAGACCTTGTCTTGTGTGCTCACCACTGGATTACCTGCGTGCTGGGATCCGCGCATTCAAGAGGAATCTGTTGAATGAAAGCGTGTTATGTTCCTTGTCATATCCCCAGCTCTTAGAGCAAAACTTGGCTTAATAAGTTCTTGCTAAAAGAATGAATGAATAAGTGAGGGAGAACAGGGCAGGTCTTTGAAGGATGAGTAGGAGTTAATGAGCCAAAGAACATAAAAAGAGAGGGGCAGGTGGGGGGGGCAGGCTCAGTGGGTAGCGCATGCAGTTCTAGATTTCAGGGTCATGAGTTTGAGCCCCACACTGGGCATAGGGTTTACACTAAAAAAAAAAAAATTAGGGTCACCTGGGTGGCTCAGAGGGTTAAGCCTCTGCCTTGGGCACAGGTCATGATCTCAGGGTCTTGGGATCGAGTCCCACATCGGGCTCTGTGCTCAGCGGGGAGCCTGTTTTCCCCTCTCTCTCTGCCTGCCTCTCTGCCTACTTGTGATCTCTTTCTGTCAAATAAATAAATAAAATCTTTTTTAAAATTTTTAAATAAAAATTGATAAAGCAAAGGGACAGGAGATTTCAAGGGCACAGAGGATGACATTTACAAAAGCAAATGAAACCTGGACTTCCAGCGTATAGAGACTTGTTGAAGTGGCTCAATATTTATCTGAAAATGATTTTAACTAAAGTGTGATAGAAAAGTGGTAGAAGACCAGCTAGTTTTTCTCATTTCTTTACCTTCTACCACCAAAGTATCTGCTTGAGATCGTTAACAGTCACAGAGCCCTGGGTTTTTCCACTATATTAATCACAATTTTTTTGCCTGCAAGTGACAGAAATTTAATTCAAGCTAGCTCAAGCAAAAGAACTAGCAAGTGTAGGGTTCTTTCATTCTATGTGTGTATGTATCTATCTTTCTGCCTGTCTGCCTATCAGCTCTCTAACCTTGGATCTTCTCCCTTCCAGATAGAGTAGTCCCATTCTCTTCTATCTCAAATAGCTTCCTGTGTGCAGGGAGAGAGACGTGTTCATGACCTCAGCAGCTCTGGAACCACCTATATAAAAATTCCAAGAAGAGACTCGATGGGTTTATTTGAGTCGTATGCTCACCCCAGACCAGCCCCTTAACTGGGCTGGCAGGCATCATGTGCCCTCCCGTACTGGACAGTACCATGACCAATAGACCCAGGAGAAGGAGAGGAATGTTACCCCAATGCTGGGTAAGATCAGTCCATGGCCTGCCAGATGTCAGGCAGCCAGCCAGCTGCCATGTGTGGACCCCTGGCAGTCAGGGCCTCATTCAGCATGGGAGAAAGTAAACTCTGAATATGGCCTCGTTTGTGGCTGACTGTAACTTCTTCTCTGGGCCTTAGTTTCTCCCTCTGTAGAATGAGTATGTTGAGCTATAGCTATCCTCAAAGGTCCCTTCCAAATATGATGTTCTGAGATGTTTATTTACGTTTAAAGTCTTGCTCACTTCACTTGGATACTGGCAATGGCTGGTTTTTGCTGGCTTAACTCATGAGGTAGGTTTGGATGTTTTATCTTTGCTGTTCTCAGTCATTTCAAAAATACTAGATCTATTGTTCAGCAGAGGAATCTAATCTTTTTCCCAAAGCACATTTTTCGTCTCCTTCAGAATGTTGGTTATTTGAATCATCACCTCAGGAAGAATGAGATATTTGGTGGTGAAGGGCTTTCAAGTGACCCCAATTTATAATGCTGGGGCCCCAAACTTGTATGATTTTCTAATTGACGCTGGGAGCTGCAGGAAAGGAAATCATTGCTCCTTCATGTTCTGTGGGACCCATTTGACCTTCGTGTTATTTGGGGAATCTTCCAAAGGGGGTTCTCTGAGCCTGGAAGCTTCGCTGCTCCATATTCATTGAGCTCCATGATGAGGCGCAGGGAAATGTCGATCGCGGATGCACCAGCCCTTCACTGGTCCCAAACCCTGTTCCTCTTCCGAGCCCGTCCACTTGTCCCTCCCCTGTCTCCAACAGTCCTGGGCCAGAGCCCGGCACAGAGAAGGAGAATGGGCTCACAGTCAACTGCTAGTTGGGAAAGCTTGAATTCAAAACCCAAGACGTCTGACTTCTGGTCTCCCCGTTCTCTTTCAACACCATCATCCCCTGCCTCCTCTTCACCTCCAACCACGTTCAGAGCCTCCTCGTCCAGGGGCCTAAAACCAAGCCCAAGCCTTCCTTACCGTTAGTTCCCAAAGCCTCCTTCGTGACACCATGACCTTGACCACCAGCCACTCCAGGCCTTTCAATTTTGCTTCCCGCAGCCTCCTGAGTTGGCACTCTGGCTTCTGTGCACCTGCTCTTATTTTCAGAGAAAGTTCTTGCCTTAACTCAAGCCTGATCATCGGACTCCCTGAGGGAGCCTCTAACACAGCCGGGCCTTTGTCTGATGGTGGAGGCTGACTCCCCTCATGTGTATCTGCTCTCTGTCTGAGCCAACCACCACCCCCCCCCCCCCCCCCCCCCCCCCCCCCCCCCCCCCCCCCCCCCCCGCCGCAGCCTCCTCTCCCGCACACAATGGAAGACCTGTGTGTTTCTCTCACCACCATGAGGCTGTTACAGCGGCTGCCGGGGGTGGCTGCCAACCCTGGGGGCTGCGGAAACCTTCGCAGCCTGACTCCCGTTGCTGACAAGGTCAGCAGTTGGGTTGACCCTGGGTCACAGGCCTACATCCAGCGAGACCACTGGGAAGAGGAGACCGGACTTTTCCCAGAACTTCCCCCTCACATCCAGAAGAAGCAGCCTGTTCCTCAGAGATCCCAGCTTTCTTCAACCATCTCGAGAGGGAGAGGCCACCCTCTGATATCAGAGGCCTGACATCAACACCAAAAATTTTCTGACGGGAAGAATCCCCAATTGTCCTTTTCATCATTTTCCCAATGAATCTAATACAAGCCGCTCCACCCTGCCATCCATCCATTTTCGTCTATTCTTTCATTCATAAAAATATTTACTAGAGGGGCACCTGGGTGGCTCAGTGGGTTAAAGCCTCAGCCTTCAGCTCAGGTCATGGTCCCAGGATCCTAGGATCAAGTCCTGCGTCGGGCTCTCTGCTCAGCGGGGAGCCTGCTTCCCTTCCTCTCTCTCTGCCTGCCTCTCTGCCTACTTGTGATCTCTGTCTGTCAAATAAATAAATAAAATCTTAAAAAATATATATATTTACTGGCCTCTTCCTGGATAACTGATGAAGCCGACTACCTTTTCAGAGCTCTCCTGTTCCCCAGGCCTCAAAGCCCCCGTAAATGCTTCCTCAAACAAACACCACAGTCCTCCTAGCATTGCTATTTTAATTCCGTTGTGGAGCAGAACCTTCTAACCCTTGCTGTACCCGCTGTCCCCAGCACTCAGGCCTTCCCAGGCTTCCTGTGGTTCCTGTCAGCGCTGCTCCGGGCTGGGAGGGAAACACCCAGAGTCAGAGTTTCTTATTCTCCAGACCCCGGGATCCATCCTTTCCGACAGGACACCTCTGCCCTCGCTCGTCAGGTACCTCATTGGCAGCCCAGTCTGTCTGTGTCCTGCTACTCTGGCCTTCTCAGCTGGATAACCGGATCCATCCTCCCCGCAAAGCACCACAGTCATGCCTCGTGCGGACTCTAATGTGCATTCATGTCTGCTGCTCGGAGGGTTTTTTTCAGTCATTTAACAAACATTTGTTGAGCACCTGCCATATTCCAATGACTCCGCAAGGCCGCGGAGGCTCGAACAAAATATAAATGCGGTCTGGGCAGAAAGATAACATGGGCCAGGAAAGCAGTAAGGGGACTGGCACTGGCTGGGGAGTGTTTGTTTCACAGCAGCGCTGAGCTGGGCCCTGGAGGGGTCTGTCAGGAAAGGTAACCAGAATAAAAACTCCCTTGCCGCCGCCCCTCCCCGTACAGTGTCTGTTCTCGTCCCGGAGCTGAGAATGTTTGCTTTGAGTCTGCCACTCCTCCACCAGCTCAAACACCCGCCCCTCCCACCTTCCTCCTTCCTCCTCCATTGTGAGCTGTTTGTCCCTGTGTGGAACGCAAATCCCCAACTAAATGAGAAATTCCAGCAGGGCAGGACCGGCTGTCTCCGAGCCCAGCCCAGCCCCATGATCCACACTGCACTGGTCCACAGGATGCGTTGTAAATGTTCAAATTAGGCATTCCGGCAGAGCCCCTCCGTGTTACAGCGGGATGAGATGAAGGTGGTGGCCCTCCTAAAGGTGACATTTCCCCACCAATCGGAGGACGCGCACCAGTGGAACTGGTGGCCACTTTCTGGCCTGGACCTTAACAATACCTCTCGTGCTCTCATCCACGCCCTCTTCCCTCTTCTGGCGAACACCCAGATGTGGCTGCAGCCCTGCCTTGACCGTGACTTGCAAGAGAAATTAACATCCTGGTTCCTTAAGTCACTGCAGTGTTGGCTCCCCTTGTTAGAGAGAGCTGACTAGCTTTACCCCAACTGATGCACCTGCCAGCATGTCAGCTTCCAGTTGCCAAGGTCGGGAGGCTGGGTGGGGGAAGGATCAATTATTATGATCACATCCTCCATCCGCAGGAGCTAAGTCCCACTTTGCCACAGTTGCAAAGCTGCGCCAGGGAGGCTGAGAGCCAATATCTCGCAGGACCTTTACACTCTTGCTTTTCCGACCCTTCCCTCTTCTCCAGGAGCTGCCTGAGGCTTGCGGACAGGTGTGTTCTCAGAAATATGGAGCCTCCAAGTAGAGCGTGACTGAAGGATACAATTCCTGACGATCCCCAGGCTTGACTCTTCTCTCAAGAGTTTTTGCTGTTTTAAAACCCAAACCCAGGGGCGTCTGGGTGGCTCAGTGGGTTAAAGCCTCTGCCTTCGGCTCTGGTCCTGATCCCAGGGTCCTGGGATCCAGTCACGCATTGAGCTCTCTGCTCAGCGGGGACCCTGCTTCCCTTCCTCTCTCTCTGCCTGCCTCTTGGCCTACCTGTGATCTCTGTCTGTCAAATAAAAAAATAAAATCTTTAAAAAAAAATAAAAATGAAAAATAAAAAAAACCTAAACCCAGTCATCTCAACCCTGATTTAGGACCTGGATCAGACCCAACACCTCCCACCAAAAACAAATATCCTATAATGTCCCCTTTGTGTTCCTGAAATTAAATTAGTATTACCCACTGACACACGATTCTGAAAGGCAATATCATGCCCTAATGGAAATATCAAGGAGAAATAAAATGAGGGTCGCTTGTGATAACAGCCTGGAGCAGAGCCCCCTCACCCCATCCCCTCCAGCCCCCTCGAATCTGACAGCTGCGAATGCAGACTGATACAACTGTGGGATTCTGGAAGCTCACGGCCACAAGCGGCATTGCCATCAGGGATCTGATCTTTTTGAAAGGTGAACAACTCTTGGGAATGTTCCCCCCACCTCCAAATCCAGTCTTTCCTTGATTTCCACAACAGTCGCCTTCCTGGAAAACTCTGTGCATTTGAAAATGTGCAACAAATACTTTATGAGTAAAACAGAGTTCCGTTTTAGGCTCAAACACGTTCTCCCCTCCGCCACACAAAACAGGCACCCAGCAGTTGCGCAGGCTAGAGGATAGAGAGCTCTCGATTGGGGCACCATCTGGAGCATTTCAGCCTGTCTAGCGCCCCTGCCCCTTCCCCCACTGAGCGCGGAGAGCATCCCAACCCAACCCTTAAGACAACCCAACATACCCACACATTTCTAAAGGCCCCCTTCAGGCAGATGCTTCCTCCCCCACGAGAACCATTGGCTCAAACCGAGAAGACGCACAGAGAGGTGAAGGCAATACTGAAGCTTTTCCTGAAGATGACTTGAGTGTTTCTTCACAGCTTGCTGAAAATGAGGCATCACCTCATCTCGATTTTCTGTGACTATCTGGACTTACTAGACATTTGTTCAGAGAAGGAATCGGCAGTGTTCAGAAGAGACCGTGGGGGCCTCCAGGTTTTGGTGGTGCTTGCCTCTCCCCGCCACACCCCTGCCCCCTGTGGCTCTGGGGTAGAGACCTTCCCTCCCAGCCTCTGTGTTTAAAAAGGACATATAAATGAAGCCAGAGGCTGAAACTGAAAACCAGTTCTCACATCCCTCTCATCTCCTGCCTATTAATAGTGTCTTGGAATGAGTCGCATGGAGACGTTGACTGCTTCTGAGCGTGCGTTCACCTAGAATGCCATTTTTCCATGTTTCTGGGATGCCAGGCAGCCAAGATGGACACCATTTCTCAAAGAAACATGCCTGTAAATCAGGTTTCACCTGGGCTGCGGTGGGGCCCAAAACACCAGTCAGCCCTCCTCCAATTTAAGAAACTGGGGGGCTTGAGTGCTTGGTCTTCTGGATCCTTTCAAAGAAACCAGCCTCTCAGCTTCCCCTCATCAAAGGAACCCCCATTTTCTCCACAGGCTTGTGGACTCCTATATGGCTCCTCAGGTCCTCTGAGGCTTGTGGAACTCCTATATGGCTCCCTAAATGGCCTTGCGGACAAGTACCGCTGTGCTCACAGATGTAGGCACCGAAGGGACAGTGACAGGGGAAAGTGAGCCAGATGTCCCTCCTGTCAGGAACGTAGGGCCAGGCAGGCTGCTGCTGGGCCCTCAGATCTGATCGCCCCTCCCCCAAGGCAGTGCCTCACCTTCCTCACCACATGCCACCAGTCACCTCATTTCCTCCTCCTGTCCTAGGCCATTTTTAACTGTCTGACCGGGAAGGATCTGACCTGACAGGCCAATTAAATATTAATACCGTGATTGAAGAGTCTGTGTGCAAATCAATTAAAAATAGGACTTGTGGAGCTGAGACATTTCAATCTATTTTTCCTTCCTGTCAGGAAGGCTCTTGCCAGGGAGCTCAGACCCAGGGCCCTGAGGTGGGGATTGATCCTAGAAGGTGCCCATAGGTTCTGCCAGTGGGACAACCCGTCACTGCTACCCTCCTCAGATGCATGTGGGTGAAGGGGCTGATGTGATCTTTCTCCTACCAGGAGGGGCAGGGACCCCTTGCACAGTGGCCTCCTCCATCAAAGTCTTCCCCGGGACAAGCTGCCACCCTCGGGACTCCCATCCTGTGCCAGTTGCTTCAGACGTTTGTAAGGATTTGCTTGTTGTGTTTGCACTGCATCGTCGAACGTGAGGGACTAAGAGCAGGGCCCATTTTCTCCATCTTGCCACACAGATCCCCACCCAGGTTCTGGAAACTGGTACGCAATTAATACATCTCTCTGCAATGAATCAACAGGGCAGTGAAATCTGCCACTTTGTTATGCGTCCTTGTTTCTAATGAAAATCTGTCGAATGACAATTATTAATAGCTTAACTCTCCTACCCCCTTCCAGCTCCACTTGAGGTGCCATCTGGGTGACAGTATAAGATACAGATTTTGTCTCCGAGCTTTCTGGAAGCCCAGGCTGAAAGGGAGACAATGTTAGTTATTTCTCACCCGAAAGAACACAGATTGGTGAGCAGGGAGAAACTTTTCCTGAAATTCGGCCCCTCAAGGGGGATTTGTTATGTGAATCTTTACACAGAAATCCCTAAGGGTCATTGTGCTGTTCCTCACGTAAGTCACGCTCGTTCCTGCCACAGGACTTGTGCTGCTGCCTGGAATGTCGGCCCGGAGCTTCTCGACACGCACCTTGCTGCTCAAGTGCCCCTCAGAGCGGCCATCTCCGCCTTTTCTCCCTTTTCCCCATGGGCCCCCTTTTTTTATTTCTCTGCCTTGCCCTTACCCCTTCAAAATCTTCTTACTTCTTTGCTTGCTTCCTTGTGGAGACAGACCTGTCTCCCTCAAAAGACTGTAAGCTTCATGAGGGCAGGAATTTTGTCTGTTTTGTTCATTGCTGTACCCCAAGGCCCTCCAGTAGCCCTTGGAACCTAGTGGCCTTTAAATATATATTGCCTGCAAAAACTGAATCAGTGCAGATATTCTTCAACAAGTGAATGGCTGTACATACTGTGACACATCCATACCATGGCATGTCAGGATGAGCCAATAATTTGTGTGCATATCCAGATACCGAAAGGTTACCTATTGTACGATTCCATTTGTACAACATATTTTAAATGTCCAAACTGTAGAAATAGAGAGCTGGTAATTGATTGCCAGTTAAAGACAGCAGGCAGAATGGAAGAGGGAAGTCATTGTTGCTATTAAAGTTACATTGTTGCTATTAAAGTTGCTATTAAAGCATACACAAAGAAAAAAAAATTAAAAATAAATAAATATATATTGCCTGAATCGTGACCGAATTGTCTCAACCAGGGTTTGAGGGAAGTGCAGAAACATTGTTTTAAAAGGACACTCTGGTTCTGGACACCCTCTGACAAATATGAGATAACATGTTCCAGACTCTGCTTTCTTGTAACAATTTCATGCAGAGATAGAACACAGAGGGTCTATAAATGGATAACATCAACAGCTTCTTGTCGTCTGCCTCACACATCAGGGGCCCAAGATGAGCTTTGACAAATCTTCACTCAAGGTCAGATTTGGTTTTTTTTCCCCACATACACGGATATATTCTATAGAAAGGGTCACACTGTGTTGCCCAGGCTGGAGTGCAGTGACGAGTCACAGGCTTCTCACAACTGATTAGCTTGGGAGTTTTGACCTTCTCTGTTTCCGGTGTGGGCTGGTTCACCTCTCCTTAGACAACATGGTGGTCACCTACTCCCAGGAGGGCACCATCTTGATGCCAGACTTCATGTGGACCCCAACTGGCACGATGCTCTCTCTGCCGGCACTCCTGAGCTCAGCGGGTCCTTCTGCCTCTGCCTTTCAAGGAGCTGGGACCACAGGTGCCACCACCACACCCAAGATCAGCCCCTCATTGGCCTCCGACAAGTATTCTAATAGAACTCTTCAAATTTGCCTAAAGTGAGAGCCTTCTAGACAGCCAGACAACGAGGCGAATTCCCATTCACCTGCAAGCGTAAGGGCTGCACTTACAGTCTCAGCCGCAGAAAAGTCAACCATCTTCAGCAGAAAGATGGCTATTGGCAGAGAGCCTCAGTTCTTTCCCACAGGATCTCTCCACAGGACCCCTTGAAGGTCTTCATGACATGCTAGCTGGCTTCTTCTACAGCAAGTGACCCAAGACAGAAAACAGAAAGGAAGATTCAGTGACTTCTATGACCTAGTCTCACTGACATACACTTTTACTTCCACCATATTCTATTTTTGGAAGTAAGTCACCAAGTTCAGGCCATACTCAAGGGAAGGGGAATTAAGCTCCATCTCTTAAAGGGAGGGGGGTGAAACCACTGCATCATCGGACGTGCACAAAATAGCCTCAGCCAGAGAAATAGATATGACAGCCATTACCAACCAGAGAAGTTGCTGATTGCATGAGAGGGACCACAGTGTACTGAAGAGATCATGAATAGTAATAAGACCTTCTAGAACTCAAATCTCTAACCCACCACCTACCAGCCAAATGAATCTGAAGAAGACCCTTACCTTCTCGGAGCTTTCATTTTCTTTGGTTTAAAGTGTAGATAATGTTACCTAATATGCTGGCATGGTATGAGAAATAGAGAAAATGCATGTCAGTCTCTTTCGGACACACAGTAACTATTCGTGAAATGACAGGTGTTATTAAATTATACTGAGGGGCGCCTGGGTGGCTCAGTGGGTTAGGCCACTGCCTTCGGCTCAGGTCATGATCTCAGGGTCCTGGGATCGAGTCCCACGTCGGGCTCTCTGCTTAGTGGGGAGCCTGCTTTCTCCTCTCTCTCTCTCTCTGCCTGCCTCTCTGCCTACTTGTGATCTCTCTCTGTCAAATAAATAAATAAAATCTTAAAAAAGAAAAATAAATAAATAAATAAATTATACTGAGACACTTCTTCAGTTTTTGAAGAACTATGAATTGGTACACTGTACAGTACAGAAAATGAATTACTTAATTGAAAAGAATTACTTAAGACACCTCATTATTTGCTACTGTCCAATACCATGATTTTGGTTTCATACTCAGCTCCTCCTTCTGGGATATTTGTGCATGTGTGTGTGTGTGTGTGTGTACCCTGCCTAATTCTCCAAAGACTCATGGCTAACAAAATATCAATTGCAAAATGAATACATTAAAAATGAAATGTTAAGGTGCACCAGGGTGGCACAGTTGGTTAAGCATCTGCCTTCGGCTCCAGTTATGATCTCAGGGTCCTAGGAACAAGCCCCATGTCAGGTTCCCTGCTCAGTGGGGAATCTGCTTCTCCCTCTCTCTCCTCCCCTCCCCCTACTGTTTCTCTCTCTCTCTCTCTCTCAAATAAATAAGATCTTTAGAAAATGACATTTTAAAAACACAAAAGGAAACAAACAAAAACTCGGGCATATGCAAAGCACAAATCAAAAGAGCCAAAAAAGGCTAAAATGAGGGAGTGAAATAAAAATTTGAGGCAAAATTTAGCTCTAAGCCAAAATGAGGGAAGAACTGTCAAGGTCATAAGGAGATACAAAACATCTTTCCTAGAACTTGATTCTGAAAGGAATATCTCATGAGGAAGTCACCATAGAGCACACAGGGATGTAGGACCATCCCAAGGGGAGGTACCTAACAACCTGTCATGAACCCGTGGCATCCCACCAACATACAGAGGGCATGACCTCAAGGCCCCACTCAATAATGGCAACTCTGCAGGGGTCACAACTGCCTGGCGCGTCTGGAGAAATTAATGGAAGGTGGCCTGCCCATCTTCTGCAAATACGCAGTGACCAGACGAAGAGGATAATAACCATAGTGTGAGTTTTCTGAATACCGCCTAGGGACCGGGCAGCAAGCGGACTGCTTTACGGTATGATCTCATTGAATCTTTACGAGACCTATGAAACGGATAGGTTTCACCCCCTTTCGCTGATGGGCAAACTGATGCACAGAGACAAGGGAAACACAGAGAGTGAGCAGGAGGGTCAGAATCTACACCTGGGCAATCAGAGCCTGCCCTCCGAGACACCTCAGGATGGAACCCGGAATCCGAGGGGCTGAGATGAGAGCAGGTATCCATGAGGAAACTTGGAAGGTTTCCTTCCAGGAGGTGAGGTGGGGCCAAGGTGAGGCCCTCCAGTGGGAACTGTGGCTCATGGAGTATGGTTTGGGTGGCTCCAGGATGACAAACAACATTAACAAGGAAGGAGGCAATCCAAGAGCCAGAGCAAACGCCATCAGTCTTCATAGTTTGGTTGAAAACATGGTGTTGCCCGTGTTCTCCTCACTGTGGGACTCGGACAACACAGCACCCAGGAGCCTGGACAGCGACCCAGGTTGTGGGTCTGAGGTAGATGCTGCCCTAGAAGAAATCGGTCTCCCAAATAAGATTAGCAAAATCATCAAGATCCATTAGCTTAATAAAGGCTCTCGAATATTCTGTGGTCAAGAAATCCATTTCACATCCTTTAATCTGCCAGTTCCCAAACTTTGTTTGTTGGAACCTGGGTTAACATCCTGCAGGACTAAGCAAATGCTGGCCCAGCCTGTCTCTAAGATCCCTTCCAGCTCAAGGAGTCCATGGTTTCAGGTCTTTAAAGGCAACTTTGAAGCCAGAATGTCTAAATTTGATTTCAAGCTCTGCCTCTTGCTCACTGGAAAACCTGGGGACAGTCAGTGTCTCGGACCCTCAGTCTTCTTATCTGTGAAACGGGGATCATTATGTGATCTGTGTCATTATGCTGCTGTGAGGATCACAGTATGTCTAAATGCTGTGAAAGCAACTTACACACTGGACATGGCCTAGTCATATTAGCTGTTACTATGATAAATTAAAAATGAAACAAAACTAGAAATGAAACTTGACCAGTTTCATCTCACCAAGTCGTCTGCTGGGAACCGCTTTCCTATGGCCCTGCCTGTTCTTCATACTCCAGGGTAAGATATGTTGTGGGTTTTTTTTTTAAAGATTATTTATTTATTTATTTGGCAGAGAGAGAGAGACACAGCGAGGGGGCACACAAACAGGGGGAGTGGGAGAGGGAGAAGCAGACTTCCTGCCGAGCAGGGAGCCTGAGGCAGGGCTCCATCCCAGGACCCTGGGATCATGACCTGAGCCAAAGGCAGAAAGGACTGAGCCACCCAGGTGGCCCTAAGTAAAGGTGCATATTTTTTTGAAGATATTTATTTATTTATTTGACAGACAGAGAGATCACAAGTAGGCAGAAAGGCAGGCATAGAGAGAGGGGGAAGCAGGCTTCCTGCTGAGCAGAAAGCCCGATTCGGGGCTTGATTCCAGGACCCTGCGATCCTGACCTGAACTGAAGGCAGAGGCTAAACCCATTGAGCCACCCAGGCGCCCCAAAGATGTGTATTTTTTTTTTAAAGATTTTATTTATTTATTTGACAGAGAGAAATCACAAGTAGTTGGAGAGGCAGGCAGAGAGAGAGAGAGGAGGAAGCAGGCTCCCTGCTGAGCAGAGAGCCTGATGCGGGACTCGATCCCAGGACCCTGAGATCATGACCTGAGCCGAAGGCAGCGGCTTAACCCACTGAGCCACCCAGGCGCCCCCAAAGATGTGTATTTTTAAAAGAGAGCAAATCCTACAAATTCTCTTCCTCTTTTTCAGATTGATTTTTTAAAAAAATATTTTCGATTTATTTGAGAGAGATTGAGAGAGAAAGCTCACAAGAGCACTGTGGGGGGGAGGGCTAGAGGGAGAGGGAGAAGCAGGCTTACTGCTGAGCAGGGAGCCCCATGTGGGGCTCCATCCCAGGACCCTGTGATCATAACCTGAGCCGAAGGCAGAGACTCAACCAACTGAGCTACCCAGGTGTCCCTCAGATGGATATTTCAACTTAGTATATGTGTGTCAGGAAGTGAAATGAATTAAAAACAAACAAATGATTCATTCTTCTACCCAGCAACCCTCTGGTTGATGAGTCTCTCTGGTTGGTGTTTTTCATTCAATGCCAAAGCCTGGTGGTCCAACTGGAAACAGAACAGAAGGCAAAGGGAGACTCTTACAAGAAATTCCTCAGAGAGAGCTGAATTCCACTCCAGCAAGTCCCACACAGACAGTCCTAAGACACAGCTCCTCAGGAGAAAAGTCGTCCTGGTCTTTCCAGAGCAGGCCTCTTCCTAAGTAGAAAAAACGGTGCTTTTTCACGTCTCATGCTGATACCTGGCGACAAAGAGTCATTCTGACCCAGACTATACCTCCTGCCTTCTGTACAGAGGTTGCTGCCTGTGTTCTCCTCTAGGATTTTGATAGATTCCTGCCTCACATTTAGGTCTTTCATCCATTTTGAGTTTAAAATAAATAGGATATGAGTTTTGATGGGGGAAAATCACTCAATGATGAAACAGAAGGCCTTTGCAGTTTCTTCAGAGAGCACATGTCAAAACAATTTACCGATGGAATTTTCTATTTTGGAGAGGTTTGTCCAAGTCTTCCCAAGTCTACAGGTGCTACTGTCATAAGCCTTTCTGGGTAATGACAAATAACCCAGAAAATATGGTAAATAAACAAAACGAAGGGAGGTTTGTTAATTTTAAACAGAGCTAAGAGCAGTTTTATTTAAGCTGAAAATGAATTTGTTTGGGCATAGCAGAGGACAAGCAAGCAATGGAGAACCGCAGGCTGGTCCGAAGAGACACAGGAAGGTCCGCTTTTTACTAGGTTTGGGGAGGAAACTGGGTGGGTTGTTTTAAACAAAAGAAACAAGAATTACATTGTAGCGGTTTCCCGTTGGCTGTACGTGGCTGGAGCGCAGCCACGCAGGGAGGGACTTTCCTTAACAAGCAGGAGAGGGGCAAGTGGCTGGCTCAGTCTGAAGACCATGGGGCCTCAGGGTCCTCGGTTCGAACCCCACTTGGGTGAAGAGATTACCTAAAATAAAAAAATAAATAAATAAACTTATATTTCAAAATGGGGGGGGGCAGGAGCTTGAATTCCTATGTGAGACATTTCTTCCCTTGTGGAAATAATTCTTATCTCCTGCTCCTGGTTCTGAGGTGGCAAAGCGCCGCACGTGGGTAAGAGCTCACCCTTTAGGGCTGTCTGATTCTAAAGTCTCCTGTACATCATACTGACTTCCTCACAGCCGACAGGACAGGTGCGTGGAATTCCATGAATTCCAGAAAGAAGCCTCAGACATCATCTACCGACAACTCCATTCCATGGCAGGAATTGGACCCAGAGAAGTGAAATGACTTGCTCTCATTCATGGAGCTAATTCGGTGACAAGGGTCATCACTTCTCAGCATCTCCTGACTCTGGGTCTCTTCCTGGACAGTAAGACTCGGGTGTGAGATTTTGCTGGGAATCCCCCTACAAAGGAACACATGAGAAAAGAGCGTTCGACCCACTAGGATCTGTTTTGACACACAAAACTGGCAAATGTGTGGGGTTTCCACACCAAGCAGTTCTCCAGTTCTCTGCAGACATCAGCTGGGTGTCCTAGCATTTAACTAAATCCTGACACTACCCGGTTAGTGCGGACCCCACTGGTTAAGGGCTCAATTCCACAAGACCGCCCCCAACTTCAGACGCCAATCGTAAGTGGTGAGTCCCAGGTCATCCACACTTAAAGTCCAACTTGGTTACAAACTGGAGGTTCCCATGGCCCCCTCAGCTTTAACTTGATAATCTGCTGTTAATGGCTCACAGAATTCAAGAAAACACTTAACTTACTACTATCAGTGTATGATAAAGGATATTATAAAGGATACAAATGAACAACCAGATGAAGTCAAGACATACATCGGACAAGGTCTATAAGGGTCTTAAGTACAGGAACTTCTGTCTCTGTGGATTTGGGGGTGTACCACCCTCTTGGCATAGGGATGCAATCACCAGTCCAGGAACTTTTTCTGAACCTCATTGTTTAGGGTTTCTATAGAGGTTTCATTACTGAGCCATGATTAATTAAATCACTGGCAATTAGTTAATTCTCTTAATTCTAGATTCTCTCTCCTCCCCAGAGTTGTGGGTGGGGAAGGGCTGAAACTTCCAACCCCAGAATCACGGGAATCACCACTTAATTCCTCTGGCAACTGACTCCTACCCCAAAACTATCTAGGGGCCCTCCTTAGGTCACTTCATGAGCATATACTTAAGTAGGTTGAAAGAAGCTTATTATGAATAACAAAAGTTGCCCCTCTCACCCTTGCCACTCTGGAAATAAAACTTTTAGAATCTCTTGCTCCAATAACCTGGTTGTAGACCAAATGTACATTTTTTTAAAAGATTTTATTTATTTATTTATTTATTTATTTATTTATTTATTTATAGAGGGAAGAAGAGAGCATGTGAGCCAGGGGAGGGGCTGAGGGAGAGAGAGAACCCCAAGCAGATTCCACACTCAACCTGGAGCTGACACAAGGTGGGACCCATGACACCAAGATCATGACCTGACTTGAGATCAAGAGTCGGATGCTCAACCCCCTGAGCCACCGAGGGGTCTCCAAATATGTATTTCTTATATCAAAATATCCCACACCCATTTACATAAAATTGTAAATATGTGCAAAGAGATGCATGAAAGATGATCTCTAAAACATTAATGGTAATTATCTCCAGATGTGGGATTTCAGATATTTTCAATCTTCTTCTTTATACTTTTTTGAATATATCACATAACATAACATCCTATAAAGGCAGACACTCAATTAACAACCTTGTGTGTGATCTTTCTAACATTCTCATGTTCATACGACAATATACAAACACATATAAATGTATATAAGGGTGCCAATATTTGCTTTACAAAAATGCTTTCCCCCATACTTTCTCTAAAGTTTGCTTTTGTCACTTGAAAACATATTGTGAAAATCTCTCCAAGTCAACTGGCAAAGCTCAAAGTCGTTCTATTTATAGATTGCATAATATTACCAGGTTGGGAATATGCCATGATTTGACTCAATCCTTCTCTTTTGATAGGTCCTCATTTTGTTTCATGCAAACCAGGCTGCAGTGAATATCCTTGTACTAGTGGCTTTGTTTCAACAGGATAGACTCCCAGGAGTTGAACTGCTGAAGTCAAAAAGCAATAGATGGACTTATAAAATGTTTAGAGATATTGTCATAGGCCCTCCAAAAATCATCACGACATTCCACATTTCCACTAGTAATAAACTCTCTTCTGATGAATTCCAATGAATTCCCACCAGCAATGTAGGCACACTTGTCATGTTTGCCAGCCTGATCGGTAAGGAGTGCTATTGCTCTGTTATTCCAATTCGCATTTCCCTAACTTGTAATAGCAGCCAATACTTGCACAATGCTTTATTCTGCATTGGGTGTGTCACACACTGTATGAAACATTTTACACAGAATCGCTCTTAATCCTTACAACAATCCTGTGAGACAGGTACCTTGAGTATCTCCACTTATGATCTAACTGGGGCCCAGGAAAGTTCAGTAACTTGGCCAAAGTCACTACCAGCTAATTGCTCTCTAGAAGAGCTTAATCACTCCAATCTCTACACTAGTCTCCAGTATCTCATGTATTTATGGATTTTTGGAATCACTTTTCCAAAAACTATGTATTTGTATCTCTAGCCCATTTTTCTATTGGACTGCGTTTTGACTCTTAAGCTGAAGAACTCTTTGATAGAGTAGGTATTAACTATAAATTCTTAATCTATACTCTTTCTTGCAAATACTTTCCTTCAATGTGTCATTGCTCTTTTGATTTTGTTTATGGTATTTTTTTTTAACCATGCAACGGTTTTAAAACTTTGTCAAATGACAAAGCAAGAACAATTTAGTAAGGACTTTGATGTCCTTTGTTCAAGGGAAAATGACCCATAGCTTAGAGGCGGTGTGTCACAAGCATGGGAGCATCTTCCTAAGGAATTTTGGGCGAGAGCAAAGTTTAGCATCAGAAGAGAAACTTGGACACAGCATGACTGACTAAAAGCTGGAGGATTTCCTGATAAGGCCAGCAGGTCCTATTTCCTAGGGTAAAGTAAGCTGGCCAATGCTGAGTTGGAGGATTGTGATTAGTGTGTGAGATTTCCTAGACAGGAAATAATAAATAAACAAATAAATAATCTCGCAGAAAGTGCAGGCTGACTTAGGTTTAAACTTGTGACATGGGCTTGGTGGGCCACTGAGGGCTGGGGGGGGCCGTGGAGGTTCCATTTGGTGGGGCCCAATATACAAATTTATCTAATGCGTCAATCATTCATATTTACGTATATATGGCTTCTGGTTTTCCTGTCTTAATAAAAATATTCTTCCAAATAGGCAGGTTTTAATATGCATGGCGAAACCTCTACTTAAGCTTTCTTTTTACTGTTTTAGGGCTTCATAAAATCAAAACTTCATTTTTTAATACGGTGTGAGGGAGAGATCCAGCTCTCCTTTTTTCAGATTTAACCACATGGTGCCAGCACCATTTATTACAATCCTGTCCCTACTGGATTGAAATACTACCTTTTCATATCGTATATTATACGGTTATGTTTACGGAGATCTATTTCTGGGCTCTTTCTGCTGTTCCAGGGATTGTATTGATTTTTAAAAATTCCTGTGCTACAATGTACTACATGTATTACAGTAGCAAACTGCTGGGGACTTTTTAAGCATTGTTTGCAAGACCCCCAGAGCTGGAAGGCAGAGAGGAGAGGGGCTTATAAGAGCAAATTGCAAGTCTGAGACGGTAAAAAAGAAATGGGTCGTGTCAGGGCAGCTCGACCAGACAATTTTGTGAGATTTGACAACCCAGAACCTCCTGATAAGAAATTCCTGTGAGATGGATCTTCCCCCCACCTTGTGGGTATAAAATGCCCCCGGCCCATGAAAGGAGTGGTCCTTCCACGTGGAATAATGCTGCACAAGGCTTGATCCTAGGACCAGAAATGGAGCCTGGGAAGCCTGGTCTTGTGCTGGGCTGAGACACAGGGCATTTTCTTCTCTCCTGGCCTCCCTCTGGTGGTTGGACCTGGACAGAAGGCAGCACGCAGGGCTAAGCCACCCAGCCGGTGAGCTAGGCCACAAGAGTCTCTGCGAGAGCCCCCAGGACAAGCCCACCCCTGCCCATGTGCTCTGAAAATGGTCACATCTAGCACTGGTTAGGACACATTCCCTACTGGATCGTGCTTCCCTTCTGATGTCCTCAGCCCCTCAGGAAGTTCCTCTTGTGGAGTCTGGGTGGCTGAATAGGCTAAGCATCTGCCTTCGGCTCAGGTCATGATCCCAGGGTCCTGGTATCAAATCCCGTGTTGGGCTCCTTGCCCAGCAAGGAGTCAGCTTCTCCCTCCCCTTCTGCCCCTTTCCCTGCTCATTCTCTCTCAAATTAATAAATAAATAAAATCTTTAAAAAAAAAAAAAGAAAATTCCTCTTGGGGCACCTGGGTGGCTTGGTGGGTTAAGCCTCTGCCTTCAGCTCAGGTCATGATCCCAAGATCCTAGGATGAGCCCCACATCGGGCTCCCTGCTCAGCAGGGAGCCTGCTTCCCCCCCCCCCCCCACCCCGCCGCCTGCCTCTCTGCCTACTTGTGATTTCTGTCTGTCAAATAAATAAACAAAATCTTTAAAAAAGAAGAGGAAGAAGAAAGCTCCTCTTAAAAGCAGCAGGGCTGAAGCGAGAGTTAAGCAAGCTGCTCTCCGATGGGGATGGAGCAGAAAAGCTTCCCGTGGGGGTGCAGCCAGCCCCAGTCTCCAGGGGTCCCCACTGGCAGGGTCCACCTCACCTGCAGAGGACCTACCCACCTGGTCATTCCCTCTCTGGGCATCTCTGATCTGGGGCCTGAGTGAGGCAGCTTCTCAGAACCCTGCCAAGTGACACAGCACACCTGGATACAAACCTCTTGAAGAGTTTTTCCAGCTGGCTGGGGGAGCCCGTACAGGGTGTGCACCGATGTTCTTCCCGCGCCCTCCCCACCCCCCTTCAGAGTGTTGCTCTCAAACCAGCGTCCCGAAGCCCGAACTCTGTCCTTCCTTCTGCTCCAGAGAACCCAGACTGCCGCGGTGAAGGGCAGCCGTCGCCAGCAGTGGGGGGGGGGGGGGGGCCGGGGCCCGGGGGGGGGGGGGGGGGGGGGTGTATCGCACCTGGAGGTTAGGGGTCCCCTCATGAGGATGGGGCCAAGTTCCTGTCGTGAGGCGGGAGGCTGAAGGTCTTCTTCATTCGGGTATTAATAGTATTTGGTACGCCTGGCCTGAGTTTCCATTTCCAAGCACAAGCTGGTTTCTCATTAATATCCCCAAATCCTATTTTCCTTCTCTGGTTCGTTCCTTCTTTCCACAGTAGGGGAACGTAGAGCCTCCCACGAAAACCTTCACAAGTGAAATGAGGCAACGTGATGAGTATTCTCCGCTCTCTGAAACTTCGCACTGGGCCACTTTGCTTTTACGAAATACATCCCTTAGAACATGTTTTCACCAACTGAAAGAAACCCGAAGAAAATTTATAGGAAAAAGCCATTATGGTACCAGCATAGGTCTTGGGTAAAAGCGACGAGGTAAAGCTTGAACTTTCGGAAAGTGAAAGATACTCGTCTCCCTTTCACCTGTTCCTCCCTCCCCCCCCCTTCCACGTCCACAGTCCCGTAGGGCAAGGCCTGTTTCTGCCAACCCAAACTCATATGTTGAAATCCTATACCCTGAACGTGATGGAACTTGGAAAGGGGGGCTTTTGAGAGGGGATTAGGCTATGAGGGTGGAGCCCTTAGGAATGAGATTCTAAGAGAGACCCTAGAAAAACCCCTAGTTCCTCCACCATGGGAGAACCCAACATAAAGACGCGGTCTCTGAGACAGGACACGGGCCCTCACCAGACACCAAATCTATAGACTCCTTGGTCTTGGACTTCCCAATCTCCAGAACTGTGAAAAACACATTTCTCTGGTTTAGAAGGTGCCCTCGCCTCGTGTTCCCGTCCTAGCAGCCCGAGTGAAATAAGTGAGCACAGAATCTTTTATGCGTTTGTTTTCATCTTTGAAGTCCTTTAAACTCCATCCATTTTAACGAGTCCACAGGTGCCTTACCTACCATAAATAGGGCAGTGGCCATTCAAGGAAGAACCCTGAGCCAGTCCAACACCCCGATTCTGGATTTGGGGGAAGTTCCTTACCTTACCTCAATTCCTTACCTGCCAGATGGAGAAGGTGGATCTGAGATCTGGGCTCCCCTCTAGCACAGACACCTATGCCTCTGGTCCTTGCTACGTGGAAGGACCGCTCCTTGTGCTGGCCGGAAGAGAGCCCCCTGGGGGCGTCCGTCCTTCCACCCTTCCCCCATCTCCCCTCGGGCACGGATGTCTCTCTGACCCTGACCTTCCTATTCACACTAACGTGCGCTGGTCCTTCTGGATGACGAGCTTTCCCATCTTCTGTTGCCTCCTCCTCGAACGCTGTTATTTCTGTTTTAGGAGAATAAACAAAAACTCTGCTGGTTTGCCTTTCTAGTCCCCCCTCTGCCCCCCGATGCCTGCCCTTCCCTATTCCTCCTGCCAGTTAAAGTCGTGGCGTCGGACCAGGAATTTCAGCTCATGTTCATCACATGCCATCTTTACAACATCAATTAATGCTACACCAGCCCTGAGAGCCATGGTCTACAGGTCTCCAGCCGCTCTCAGAAGCACCGTCTGGGGCACCCGGGTGGCTCAGGAGGTTCAGCAGCTGACTCTTGATTTCAGCTCAGGCCATGATCTCAGAGTCCTGGGATCGAGTCCCACGTGGGGCTCCGAGTTCGTCAGGGAGTGTGCGGGAGAGTAGCTCCCTCTGCCCCTCCCCGGCTCATGCTCTCTCTCAAAACACATAAATAAATCTTAAAAGAAGAGGAAGAAGAAGAAGAAGAAGAAGAAGCAGCAGTAGCAGCACAGCCTGTCTTCAGATTGTCTCTACCACTGGTGTGCTGGAAAAAGATAAATAAATCAGCAAATAAGTAGCCCTGGTTTGGAACATTTGCTGTTTTGCCGTCTTGGTGGTGTAAATACTCCCACTACAATAGACATCAACCTACGGATGGCTTCATTACCTTTATAACCAGCTTGAAAGTCCTTGAGTATTTAACAATTGGCTTGTAAGAGCCGGATCCAGCCCCACACGGGCAGGGCTACCCTCTAATTCTCCAAGGGACCCCCAACCAACACCCATCTTGTTCTCTTTGCTTCATCATTGACTGACACAATTTGGTCACCACTGAGCTCTCAATATGGCCCATGCTCTCCTGGGGACATCACACACCTGATCGCAAATAATCCTAACAAAATCAGCTCTCCCCATCTCCATTTCATACGTCAAGCATAAAAGCACCCTCCATTTGCCCTGAGCTACACATAAAACATAGGACATAACACCTCCTGGGCAAAGTAGTGCACCCCCTGCCCCTCACAAGCAGGGCATGAATGTCTTTTTTTTTTTTTTTTTTAAGATTTTATTTATTTATTTGACAGACAGAGATCACAAGTAGGCAGAAAGACAGGCAGAGAGTGGAGGAAGCAGGATCCCCGAGGTGCAGAGAGCCCCACCTGGGGCTCCATCCCAGGACCCTGGGATCATGACCTGGGCTGAAGGCAGAGGCTTTAACCCACTGAGCCACCCAGGCGCCCCAGGGCATGAATGTCTTTTTATTTAGTTAGTTAGTTAGTTTTAAGATTTTATTTACTTAGTTTTTAAGATTTTAATTAATTAATTAATTAATTTAGCAGGGAGAAGAAAGACAGCAAGGGAGGGAACACAGGAAGGGGGAGTGGGATAGAGAAGCAGGTTTCCGGCCAGGCAGAGAGCCCGGTTTGGGGCTTGATCCCAGGACCCTGGGATCATGACCTAAACCCAAGGCAGGCATTTAACAACTGAGCCACCCAGGGGCCCAGTTAAGTATAATTGGTTTTTCTACTACAAAAGTAATGAACCACCTTGCAAAGAAAATCTAAAAGCAACCATTAATTCTCATATGGATTAAGAGTTATTTGATGTCATGGTAAAATATTCATGATACAGTACACTTTACTAGTGAAAAGTACAGAGGGACCTGGGTGGCTCAGTCGGTTAAGCAGCTGCCTCCTGCTCAGGTCATGATCCCGGGGTCCTGGGATCCAGGCCCTTGTCAAGCTCCCTGCTCAGCAGGAAATCTGTTTCTCCCTCTGCCCGTGACCTGCACCCTGCCATTCCCCAGCTTGTGCAGGCATGTGCACGCTCTCTCTCTCTCAAAAAATTCAATTTTCTTTTAAAAGAATGAAAAGGGAAGTATGATGTCAATTCTGTAAAAAAAAAAAAAACACACACACACACACACACACACATACACAAATAATGAAATACTGGGAAAAATGAAAACAGAAAAAAATGTGGTTTTGGGGTTTTTTGTTTTTTAAGATTTTATTTATTTATTGGACAGGAAGAGATCACAAGTAAGCAGAGAGGCAGGCAGAGAGAGAGGGGGAAGCAGGCTCCCTGTTGAGCAGAGAGCCCGATGCGGGACTCCATCCCAGGACCCTAAGATCATGATCTGAGCCAAAGGCAGAGGCCTTAACCCACTGAGCCACCCAGGCGCCCCCAGAAAAAAATGTTTTGGTCCTCTCTGAACAATGGGAAGTAAAGATTTTTCTTTCTTATAGTTTCTGTATTTTCCATAATAATGCATCAGCATGTTTTCCAATTATAATGAGACAATGTAATACATACGATTTGTATTTGGAAAAATATAAAAAGAAAAACAAAACCGGGACCTCATCATTCAGACCCCACAATTGCTACGTTTTGATACAATGTGTCGTTTTTGAAAGTTGTTTGGTGTAAAAGAACAGCAGCAACAAGCCTGGGCCTTCAGTTCTAGCCCAGAGAGGGTTGGGGCCTCCCCACCTACCTCCCCCTCGCCCCCACCACCCTCATTCTCAAGCACCTCTCCCATGCTAATTTTCAAAAAAAAAACCCAAAGATGCACATTATTAGCCCCATGTTGGGGATGAGGAAACTAAGAGACTCACTGTCTATGCGGACACGCACGGTCGCATAGATCATGGTCCCACTCAAAGCATCTTTCTCCGGGAGACCTGACAGAGGAGCTCGTAGGCCTGTCCGGCAGCCCCAAGTTCCGGGCAGGGCACCTGTCCTCCCTGAGCATGTCTCTGCGGGCAAGAAGTTGAATGGAGCTCCTGTTTCTTATAAAATAACAACTGAAGGATCATCTCCCTTAAAGGGTCACTGAGAGTGTTATGACTGAACAGTACGGCGACAGTGCGGTGACTCCCGTCAGCAGAGAGCTGAGACTTGAACCCAGATCTGTCTGGCTCCCCAGGCCACAGCTTCTCCACGATGCCAAAGCTCTGTTCTCCTCCAGGGCTCCTGTCTGTGAGAGGTTTCTCCAGGTCAAGGAGCTTGGCCTCCAGACACCCAACAGTCACGGGGCCTGGAGACCTTTCCGCAGCCTCTTCCTCAGCCCCGTTGTGCCCTCGGGGAACCTGGGGGCCGGGCTCCTGGGGCCTGGCAGGTGGACTGGATCAGCTCGCCGGGACGCTGCTGGGACCTTCCTCTCCCCAGCTCGGGTCTCCTCCTTGTGGACCCTGGATTTCAGCCACGTCCCTTCTTCTAGGGATTCTCTCTGCCAAGCTGTCAGGACCTGATTTTCCCTGTCTACACTTCCCTGTTCCACCTCTGCTGGCAGGTGGCCCAGGCCCCGGAAAATGTCAGAGCACAAGCTGGGAACACGGCCTCCCGCTGGTGAACAGGCAGCCCCGCATCCTTCCCTGCCAGTCAGCTGTGCGCTGCCCACATGCCCGGGGCTGACAGGGAAGCAGGGCGGGCCGAAGCCCAATTAGACAACAGCTCCCAGAACACACAGGGGGCAGGAGCACCTCCTGTTCTCTCCCCTCTGGGCCCAAACTGGGGGCGGAGCTAGAGGAGGGGCGGGGCTGGGTGCGGAGCCGTATGCACCTGCTGCAGGAAGCCCCTCCTCCTCGTGCCAGATGCGCAGGGGCTGGGGGGGTAGGACGGCCCAGAGAAAGGGCTGAGGAAGGGCCAGGCTCTGGGAATGGAGTCTCCCCGAGCTCTTAACACCTGGGGTTACCTTTTAGGTAACCCTTTAGGACAGGGCTATGGCTTGTCCATCCTTGTGTCCCCTGGGCACGCTGGCCGCTCAGAGCCTGCCTGTGGCCGGTGGGGGTGGGGTGGAGGGGGGCAGCAGGTGTGGTGGTCGAAGACAGAGTTTCGGAGAGAGGCAGACGTGGGTTCTGGTCCCCCGCTCTTCCTCCCCGGCTGTGTAACCTCAGCCTTTCTCCACTGAAGTTTCTTCCTCTGAAAAAGTGAGAGTAAAAATGTCCACCCCGGATGGTTACCGTGAGGATGAAAGGGAAGGGACTGGAAGACCAGGCACGCAGAAAGCATTCGTTCCATGGGGGCCGTTATTACTTAGAGAATCCACATAAAGCCTGTTCATAGAATTACCAGATTCTCTTCTGGGATGAAGAAAAATGTCAGCCTTCCCAAAGTAGAATTTAAAGGGTATAAGATGCAGAGGACAAGGGGAGTGTGACAAACATCTCTCAAAGACACCCCTCCCCAGGTGCCACACCCTGGGCTAGGCGCTCACCTGTGTTCTCATGTCACACCGCAGGTAACACATCCCAGAGATCAGGCAGATCAAAGGCAGACAGCTTGCTGGCACCTTGAAGCAACACAGGAAATGTTCAAGACCGAAAGGCCTGCTGTGTCAAGACACCTGGTTAGAAAACGACTGGAAAACGATGTCCTAGGGAATTAGCAGAGCAAGTCTCCAGCTCTGCCAGGAGAGTTCAAATAATGTGCCAACAGGGGAATCACAGAGCAAAGTTGATTGTCATCCCCGTCACCCTGCTGACTCCACAAGCACGACCCAGAGCTTTGACAGAACTGGACACGTGGGTGGTGACTTAGGGCCGTGCTATCCAGTAGCACTTCCAGACACCATTGTCACATCACTGAGGGAGCCCTGTTCCCATCAGAAGTCTTCACGACCCTTAAACTTGTCTAGTTCTAATGAGGAAAAACCAAAGTAACTCAAAGTACAAAGAGAAAACACTTTGATGATGCCCAACCAACAATAGGCTCTTGGAATTAGAGATTCTTTCAACTTGACGAGACACTTCACAGAGGAAGACTGTAGATTATCTTCAAGTGCCATATCGGGACCCAGAAATCCTTTGTTACAAAGACAAGATTGGTGTCATTCCTTGGTTCATTCATCCATTGCTCATTTCACTTATTTTTCCATGCATGCTACTCAATGAGTTGAATTGATAGAATTTGGGGTGACACAAAATATCAAATAAGAAATTGTAGGGGTGCCTGGGTGGCTCAGTGGGTTAAGCCTCTGCCTTTGGCTCAGGTTGTGATCCCAGGGTCCTGGGATCGAGCCCCACATCGGACTCTGCTCAGCAGGGAGCCTGCTTTCCCCCCGCCCCACCCTCTTCCTGCCTCTCTGCCTACTTGTGATCTCTGTCTCTCTGTCAAATAAATAAATAAAATCTTTTTTTAAAAAAAGGAAGGAAGGAAGGAAGGAAGAAATGGTACATTCCTAGGATACCTGTGTGGCTCAGTTGGACGGCTGCCTTCAGCTCCGATCATGATCTCCAGGTCCTAGATCAAGCCCCACATCGGGATCCTTGATTGGTGGGAGTCTGCTTCTCCCTCTCCCTCTGTTGCTCCCCCTGCTTGTGCTTTCTTGCTCACATGATCTCAAGTAAATAAATAAAATCTTTTTTAAAAAAAAGAAAAGAAAGAAATGGCACATTTATTTAAGGGATGGTGTCCGTTAGGGACTAACCCAGGGACAAAGAGCGGCAGTTATGCAGAGAAGTGGAACTCAGGGTAGGATGACTTGTGCTAAGAAGTACGACGCTTGCTGTGCAGGTGATAATGGTGTTAGGAGCGGACGTTAAGCCCCGGAGTGTTGTACTAGCCCTGAATGGTACGCAGGACAGAGTAAGAGGCAGGGCCCAGGTGGGAGGTGAGTGCAATCATTTTTCATGGAATCTACTCTCGGGGTTCCTTGCTACCTTGTCACCGATTTCCCCCTCCATCCATGGCACCCAGGCTTTTCCTCCACCTGTTGGCTGAACATTTCCTGTCACGAGTGAACGTCTACTGCCCAAAGAACAAAAGACTGTAAGGTTTAGCCTATGGGACCGCTCGATTCCACTCGCAGGGTGAGACACTAACTTGAGCTGGAAACTTTTTTTTTTTTTTAAGATTTTATTTATTTATCAGAGAGAGAGGCGGGGAGAGAGCGAGCACAGGCAGACAGAATGGTAGGCAGAGGCAGAGAGAGAAGCAGGCTTCCTGCTGAGCAAGGAGCCCGATGTGGGACTCGATCCCAGGACGCTGGGATCATGACCTGAGCCGAAGGCAGCCGCTTAACCAACTGAGCCACCCACGGGTCCCAAGCTGGAAACTTTTCTCTGAAACACAACGCTTGCTGTTTGTAGCTCCTCCCGCTCCCATGGCTGCTGCTCTGCTCCGGACTTTTCACCACTGCCCATCAAGGAGTCCTGGTGTCCTTAAGGCACATCTTTTGCCCCGTTCTAGTCTGAAACTCTCCCTGGGAAATATCTTCCTTCTTTGCTACTTCTGCAGCTGAAACCCCCTTCCGCAGAAAGTCTCTGGATAAGGAGAATCCGAAAATGAGAACCGTCTGAGGGAGGTTTTATTCCCGCAGCTGGTGTCAGCATTGTATTGTAATGAATTCATCCCAACTTCTCTACTTAAGACGAAGATTTGGGGTCAGGTAAGTCGTGTCCCCCTCCTCTTTGCACCTCTCGAAACTGTGCTGGGGCTGGTTTGTGACCACTGTTGAGTTAGTGGATTGACGGCTTAAGAAGAGCGAGATGAAGCAAGAGAATATCTAATCTTCTGGGTGACTTTTCCCAAACATGATCTCTGGGTCCTGCCTCGTCCCTCAGGAAGTCTTCTGCTTCTCTTTAATCTCTGTGTCGGTGAATTACTGCCTAAAACTAGAAGAGAGGCTTCATGGGGGGTGAAACTTGACTGAGTTCATTGCCATCTCCCCAGGACCCAGGAAAGGGCCTGGCACAGACCGGGGACTCATAAATAGTGAGGAGTTCCGTCAGTTTCGTGTTTGGGGGGGATGCCATCATACCCCGTGCTCCTGGTTTGCTGAAACAGAGAAAACAGCTGTAACAGGAACTTTTTCTAAGCTGCTGAGACCGTGGACTAATAGAATTCGGAAGGGGTCAGCTTTAGAATGTATTGGCTTCCTCTCTTATATAAATTTACGACTGCATCCAAAAGACTCAACTCTTCGTGCGAGGCCCAGGGTTTGGCAGTTACAGTCATGAAGGAGCTAAGATGTGGGGACAGAATCAGCCAGGCACGAACTGGCTGAGTGTGAACACATTTAAGCTTACTCCAGATACACTCCTCTCTCTTTCCGACTCTTCTCCTTCAGCACAAATGTCTGAGGATTTGCAGATCAAGTTCTCTCTGATTGGATTTTGGTCCTGTCTTCTCAGAGAGTTTAGTTTATCTTAAAACCTCAAAAAATTGTAATAACTGAATAAAGGTTTCTTTCCCTGAAGGACTGTTTGCCGTTTGCTCCAGCCTGTAGTGTCCAAGGCAGGTCACCCGTTAAAACCCACTGGAAAGCACCGTGAATGTAGTTGACTCCCTGATTCCAACTGTTGCCCGATTGGTTCACTACACACATTGTGTAAACACTGTGCTTATGGCCTTCCTGGTGATGGCCAGCCTGACATTTCCAGGGCCACTCAGCCTGATTCCAGGCCCAAGGAACATTCACAGCCTCTCTGTCAGCTCAGGCAGGATTCTCTCATGAACAAAAGATAAGACAGTCTCTTGTCCCTATGTGGAGCTTTTCCTCAACCCTTCCTTCTGTGGATTGAAATCAATTTTTGGATTTTGCTGCTTATGCCCAAAATAGAAGCTCAGTAACTGATCCTTGTAATGAACCAGCATTTTATACCGGCTCAGAGTTGGAGTCAGTTAAGTACAGTTTCTTGAAAATAGATAGTTTTCTTTTTTAGACAAAGAGGGTGCCAAAGGGAGCAATGTTTCATGCCCTTTGTTTAAAATAAATGCTGATTTATGGCCTCTTTTTGATCCTTGCAAAAAATGCCTGCCTTCCCACCTACTCAGCCTTTCCTGCTGGTAAGAACATAGAGCACCTTCCTGTGCACTGGGGATTTCAGATGATGGTCAAGGGACCAAGTCTGGAGCTTGGACTCCTTCGCCTTCAGACTGAATGGTTTAGAATCAATTACTGCTAAGCCCAGATCATTTTGGCATAATCTCTTAAAAACAATTTCTCAGTTGACAACTCTTAGATAGCCAGTGAGCTCATTCCATTCTTAGAGGTTCATGTCACAACCAACTTTTCCTGGAATATTCGAGGAACCAATGCTGTTTAAAATGGGATGTGTCACAGATGTGCTCTTGAGGTTTTTTCTCTAGATGAAGTTCATGGTTGTTAACTGAAGTTTTCTGAATTCTGAAGAATTCTGAAGTTTTCTTCATTGGTCTCTATGGTGAAGAATAAGGTTCTTGTGTGCGTGCATGTGTGTGTATGATCATGTGTTCATGCATGTTTTGTGCATGTTTATGGTTTGGGAAAGTCTCAGAACTACTTTGTAAAGAGGCTCTAGGCCCTGCCCACATGACATGGTTGCCTCCATCTTTCTTGTTTTCCTTCATCAAATACTTGTTCATACCCATATATTTCAGGCACTGTGCTAGACAATAACAAATGGTGAACAAAATGTTTCCTTCCTCTCATTAATCTTCCTCAATTAGAGTAAGAGTCTTGGTCTGCCTCCTTAATGTTTATTAGAAGCTTCAAGCCTTGTTTCGTGCTCGCTTGATTTTGAAACCACATGGACTTGCCTCCTGAGACCCAGAATCCACGTCCAACCTCACTCCATGCAGCTCTGCTGCGCCAAAGGCTATCTCAAATCTCTACCTCCTTTTCCCTTAGAGCTCAAGGTCTAAACACTACCAGTGGCTTCTAAACTTTCTTTGAAATAGAAGAAACTTTTTCACAAGCAAATTAATTTTGAAACCAGATACATTAAATAGACTATTTTGAAGTTACTCCATTTCTTTTATTTTCTTCTTTTTCTTTCTTTCTTTCTTTTTCCTTCCTTCCTTCCTATTTATTTACTTACTTATTTGTCAGAGAGAGAGAAGGGAGAGCACATAAGTGGGAAGGGGTGGCAGGCAGACGGAGAAGCAGGCTCCCTGCTGAACAGAGAACCCAATGGGGACTCGACCCTGGGATCGTGACCTGAGCCGAAGGCAGATGCTTAACCGACTGAGCCACCCAGGCATCCGGAAAGCTCCTCCATTTCTGTTTAAAAATGAGGTGGGACATCAGCTGCCTCCCTGACTCTCCTACTCTCCCCAGAACCCTGAGAGGAACTTGCTAAACCTAACTGAGAAAACCACTGTCTGGTGGCCGGTGGATTTATCTGGTGAAATTACCCTGGAGCGCCACCTCCAGGAGCCACCCTCTAGGTTTGAATGCCAATCCCAGGCTGGCAACCAATTCGGTCCTCAAGCTCATCCTGGTTCTTCTGTGGAGATTTGAGAACGGGCTGCCCACCTTTCTCAGGATTGACGGGCACCTCACGCATCCTCGGGTCCATCTGGTGCTCCGAGTCCCGTTCCAGGAGACTGCAGTGGGAGAGACGCTAGGGCTGAGCTTTGAAAGGGAGACAATCAGGGTGCTACTATGGAAACAGGCTTTCCGAGGCTTAATGGTGCTGAATTTCTTGTTCTTTGCAGTTGCTTGTCTAGGGAACCCCTTGCCCAAGTTAGTGCATCTGGTGGGTTCTTACTCTGTAGTCAGGAAAAAGAAACCATTAGATAAGTGGGTCAGGTCTTTGAGATTTGCAAAGACGGTTGCAAAGAGAATGTCTTGGGAACATATTACAGAGGATGAAAATGCTATGTCTGGTCCAGTGTATGCATCTCAGGAGAGGGAGCGAGGGAGGGAAGAGAGCGGGAGAACACGAGAGAGATTTCTAATTCAGACCTACAGAATCATTTCATCATCTGTTGGAAAGAGTCCCTATGACACAAAATTCTGCAGTTTCTCTACCTTCTCACAACCCCCGCACTGTTTCCACTTCATTGCTAAGAGAGGGTTTCTAGAACTAGAAGGTTTTGAAAAGCTGTTGATGGAGGAATTGTTTTATACACCACCTCCTGTGCCCCAAATCTTTCCCAGAATTTGGGGGAAAAGAAGGCAAGGCAGTTTTGTTTTTGTTCCTGTTTTTAGAAACATTCTTTTTCTCCTGACTATAAAGGAAATAATATATCAACAGTACCACATGTTTGAATGCTAGCTTTTATATTGATCATTGGGTTTATGAGCACTTATAATAAATAAATAAGATTAAATTAATAAATGAAAAGAGTATTTGTTGAGTTGAAGTATATGATTAAACCAATTCAGTGTGTTCTGGCATCCAGAGGGAAAACTGAAAGCAAAATTACACATTCATTGTGAACAATTTAGGACCCAGCAAAGTACATGAAGAAAGAGTCATCCCTAACAGTATCATTCCAGAAATAATCATTGTCAACATTTTGGTATATTTTTTTCTAATTCAGATTTTTTTTTTAAGATTTTATTTGTTAGAGAGAGAGTGCCCGCAAGCAGGCAGAGGTGGAGAGAGAAGCAGGCTCCCCACTGAGCAGGGAACCCAATGTGGGACTTGATCCCAGGACCCTAGGATCATGACCTGAGCCTAAGGCAGTGGCCTAACCGACTGAGCCACCCAGGCATCCCTCCGATTCAGATTTTTAAACAAAATTGCAATCATGACATTTAAATAATAATCTTATTCTTGATACAACATTATATTATATTTATTTTCTCATGTGATAAAATAATCTCTGAAAAATAATCTTGGAAAATGTTAACAACTAAATGGTATTGAATTACGTTTTTACACTGAAATTTTTTGACAAATCATTTAAATGTGTTTATTTTGGTTGCTCCCAAAATTTTGTTATTATGAATAAGGTTACAAAAAGCATTTTACACATAAATCTAGGAGCCATCTCTGATGATTTCCTTAGGATAAAGTTTTAAGAGTAGAATTAAGGAATGAGAGATTTTGAGTTATTGTTACATGCTGATATTGTTATATGCTGATAAGTTGGAGGGTACTATTTTTATGAGTAATAAACTGAAAAAGATAATGCACATAAAATGCTTAATACATACACGATAGGTATTTAATCGATATCAGTTGAAAATGAAACTGCCTATAATTACAATTATTCTCATGGAAGAGAATAAAGAACAATCTTCTTCATCTGCCAAGCTATGAAAATTAAATGAGTTAGTATTGTTTCTTAACTTCAAGTGCAAATACAAGGACATGCCTTTGAAGTGATTCCTTTTGTTGCACTAATGATAGTAAATATAATTTATATATCATGTTATTCTTTCAGAAGTGTTTCCCTATGCATTAACTCATTTGCTCTCCATGACAAACTATCTTCTAAGCTTTATGTTATCATATTATCCCCCACTTCACAGATGACGAAATTGGCACTTGGGTTAGAATACTTACTCAATGGCTCTGTTGGTTAAGTGACGGACTCGATTTTGGCTCAGGTCATGATCTCAGGGTCCTGAGACTGAGCCCCACTTATGGCTCTGCTCTGGGCATGGAGCCTGCTTAGGCTTCTCTCTGCCCCTCCCCCCACACACATGTGCACTCTCTCTCTCTCCCTCTCTTAAAAAAAGAAAAAGAATACTTACCCAAGATGATTAAGCTTGAATCTAAATTGCAGGGGCATTTGGGTGGCTCAGTCAGTTAAGCATCTGACTCTTGATTCTCACTTAGGTCCAGGGTCATGGAATTGAACCCCGAGTTGGGTTTCATGCCCAGTGGGGAGTCTGCTTACAATTCTCTTTCTCCCTATGCCTTCCCCCAAAATAAATAAATAAGTAAATAACAACAGAATCTACAAAATGTTCCTACAACCAATAAATGAATCTGACAAGATTGTCGGACATACAGTCAATATACAAAAATCAATTATATGTCTACATATTAGCACCAATAGATAGAATTTTAAATAAATTTTTTTAAAAAACTGAGAACTCCATATAATCATAAACACAAAACACTTGAGAATATATTTAATAATAGACATGCAAAAAACTCTACATTAAAAGCTATAAAACACTGCTAAGAGAAATTAAAGAAGGTCCAGTTACATAAAAAGACATGTTCATAGAACACATGACTCACTATGTTTGCTCTTCCCAAATCTGATCTCTAGATTTAATGCAATCCCAGTCAAAATCTCATCAGATTTTTTGGAATAATTGACAAGTTATTCTAAAATTTATGTGGAAGGCGCCTGGGTGGCTCAGTAGGTTAAGCTTCTGCCATAGGCTCAGGTCATGATCTCAGGGTCCTGGGATCGAGCCCCCATCAGGATCTCTGCTCAGCAGGGAGCCTGCAACCCTCCCCCCACCTACTTGTGATCTCTCTCTCTCTCTGTCCAATAAATAAAATCTTTTAAAAAATAAAAATAATAAAAATAAATAAAATTTATGTGGAAATGCAAAGGACTAGGATAGCCAAGATAATCTCGACAATAACAAACTTGGAGGAGTCACACTACCTGAGTTCAACACATATAGAAAGTTAGAGTATTAGGGGAGGAGTCAAGTAGCAGGCTGAGACTACTTCAGCTAGCTGGAGATCAGCTAGATAGCTTATCTAAAGATTTCAAACACCTGCAAATCCATCGGCAGATCGAAGAGAAGAAGAACAGCAATTCTAGAAACAGAAAAACAACCACTTTCTGAAAGGTAGGACGGGCGGAGAAGTGAATCCAAAGCGATGGGAAGATAGACCCCGGGGGGAGGGGCCGGCTCCCGGCAAGTGGCGGAGCAACCGCGCACAAAATCAGGACTTTTAAAAGTCTGTTCCGCTGAGGGACATCGCTCCAGAGGCTAAACCGGGGCGAAGCCCACGTGGGGTCAGCGTGGCCTCAGGTCCCGCAGGGTCACAGAAGGATCGGGGGTGTCTGAGTGTCGCAGAGCTTGCGGGTATTGGAACAGGAAAGCCGGCTACAGAGACAAAGCCGACAGTGAGCTCGCAGCTCCGTGTTACCTTGAACCGGTCGCAGGCTCGGTGAGCTCGGAGTGCGGCCGGAGGTCAGGCAGACGGGAGTAACTGGGCGCGGTTCTCTGAGGGCGCACTGAGGAGTGGGGCCCTGGGCTCTCGGCTCCTCCGGGCCGGAGACCAGGAGGCCGCCATTTGTATTCCCGTCCTCCGGAACTCTACGGAAAGCGCTCAGGGAACAAAAGCTCCTGAAAGCAAACCCGAGCAGATTACTCAGCCCGGCCCCTGGTAAGGGCGGTACAATTCCGCCTGGTGCAAAGACACTTGATAATCACTACAACAGGCCCCTCCCCCAGAAGATCAACAAGAAATCCAGCCGAGACCAAGTTCACCTATCAAGGAGTGCGGTTTCAATACCAAGGAGAGCAGCAGAATTCCAGAGGAGGAGAAAGCAAAGCACGGAACTCATGGCTTTCTCCCTATGATTCTTTAGTCTTGCAGTTAATTTAATTTTTTTTTATTTTTTTCTCTTCTTCTGCTAAATTTTTTTTTAACTTTTACCCTTTTCTTTTTTAACGTTTTTAAACTAGTTTATCTAATATATATATTTTTTCTTTTTTATACTTTTCTTTATTCGTTTTCTTTTTTTAATTCTTTTCTTTCTTTCCTTTTTTTTTTCTTTTTCTTTTTCTTTATTTCTTTCTGAACCTCTTTTTATCCCCTTTCCCCCCCTCATGATTTGGGATCTCTTCTGATTTGGTTAAAGCATATTTTCCTGGCGTTGTTGCCACCCTTTTAGTATTTTACTTGCTCCTTCATATACTCTTATCTGGACAAAATGACAAGGCGGAAAAATTCACCACAAAAAAAAGAACAAGAGGCAGTACCGAAGGCTAGGGACCTAATCAATACAGACATTGGTAACATGTCAGATCTAGAGTTCAGAATGACAATTCTCAAGGTTCTAGCTGGGCTCGAAAAAGGCATGGAAGATATTACAGAAACCCTCTCGGGAGATATAAAAGCCCTTTCTGGAGAAATAAAAGAACTAAAATCTAACCAAGTTGAAATCAAAAAAGCTATTAATGAGATGCAATAAAAAATGGAGGCTCTCACTGCTAGGATAAATGAGGCAGAAGAAAGAATTAGTGATATAGAAGACCAAGTGACGGAGAATAAAGAAACTGAGCAAAAGAGGGACAAACAGCTACTGGACCATGAGGGGAGAATTCGAGAATAAGTGACACCATAAGACGAAACAACATTAGAATAATTGGGATTCCAGAAGAAGAAGAAAGAGAGAGAGGAGAAGAAGGTATACTGGAGAGAATTATTGGGGAGAATTTCCCCAATATGGCAAAGGGAACAAGCATCAAAATTCAAGAGGTTCAGAGAACGCCCCTCAAAATCAATAAGAATAGGCCCATACCCCGTCACCTAATAGTAAAATTTACAAACCTTAGTGACAAAGAGAAAATCCTGAAAGGAGCCCAGGAAAAGAAGTCTGTAACATACAATGGTAAAAATATTAGATTGGCAGCAGACTTATCCACAGAGAGCTGGCAGGCCAGAAAGAGCTGCCATGATATATTCAGAGCACTAAATGAGAAAAACATGCAGCCAAGAATACTATATCCAGCTAGGCTATCATTGAAAATAGAAGGAGAGATTAAAAGCTTCCAGGACAAACAAAAACTGAAAGAATTTGCAAACACCAAACCAGCTCTACAAGAAATATTGAAAGGAGTCCTCTAAGCAAAGAGAGAGCCTACAAGTGGTAGATCAGAAAGGAACAGAAGCAATATACAGTAGCAGTCACCTTACAGGCAATACAATGGCACTAAATTCATATCTCTCAATAGTTACCCTGAATGTTAATGGGAAAAATGCTCCAATCAAAAGACACAGGGTATCAGAATGGATAAAAAAACAAAACCCATCTATATGTTGCCTCCAAGAAACTCATTTTAAGCCCGAAGACACCTCCATATTTAAAGTGAGGGGGTGGAAAAGAATTTACCATGCTAATGGACATCAGAAGAAAGCAGGAGTGGCAATCCTTATATCAGATCAATTAGATTTTAAGCCAAAGACTATAATAAGAGATGAGCAAGGACACTATATCATACTCAAAGGGTCTGTCCAACAAGAAGATCTAACACTTTTAAATGTCTATGCCCCCAACGTGGGAGCAACCAACTACATAAACCAATTAATAACAAAATCAAAGAAACACATCGACAATAATACAATAATACTAGGGGAGTTTTACACTCCCCTCACTGAAATGGACAGATCATCCAAGCAAAAGATCAACAAGGAAATAAAGGCCTTAAATGACAC
This sequence comes from Mustela nigripes, assembly GCF_022355385.1. NCBI lineage: Eukaryota > Metazoa > Chordata > Mammalia > Carnivora > Mustelidae > Mustela > Mustela nigripes. The sequence goes on from NC_081566.1 coordinate 20,378,419, forward strand.
ACTGGACCAGATGGACATCACAGATATATTCAGAAAATTTCATCCCAAAGCAACAGAATACACATTCTTCTCTCATGGAACATTCTCCAGAATAGATCACATCCTTGGTCCTAAATCAGGACTCAACTGGTATCAAAGATTGGGTCATTATCTGCATATTTTCAGACCACAATGCTCTGAAGCTAGAACTCAACCACAAGAGGAAGTTTGGAAAGAACCCAAATACATGGAGACTAAACAGCATTCTTCTAAAGAATGAATGGGTCAGCCAGGAAATTAAAGAAGAATTGAAAAAAATCATGGAAACAAATGATAATGAAAACACAACGGTTCTGTGGGACACAATAAAGGCAGTCCTGAGAGGAAAATATATAGGGGTACAAGCCTTTCTCAAGAAACAAGAAAGGTCTCAGGTATACAACCTAACCCTACACCTAAAGGAGCTGGAGAAAGAACAAGAAAGAAACCCTAAACCCAGCAGGAGAAGAGAAATCATAAAGAACAGAGCAGAAATCAATGAAAAAGAAACCAAAAAAACAATAGAACAAATGAATGAAACTAGGAGCTGGTTCTTTGAAAGAATTAATAAAATTGATAAACCCCTGGCCAGACTTACCAAGAAGAAAAGAGAAAGGACCCAAATAAATAAAATCATGAATGAAAGAGGAGAGATCACAACTAACAACAAAGAAATACAAACAATTATAAGAACATACTATGAACAACTCTACGCCAACAAATTGGACAATCTGGAAGAAATGGATGCATTCCTAGAAACATATAAACTACCACAACCGAACCAGGAAGAAATAGAAAGCCTGAACAGACCCATAACCAGTAAGGAGATTGAAACAGTCATTAAAAATCTCCAAACAAACAAAAGCCGAGGGCCAGACGGCTTCCTGGGGGAATTCTACCAAACATTTAAAGAAGAACTAATTCCTATTCTCCTGAAACTGTTCCAAAAAATAGAAATGGAAGGAAAACTTCCAAACTCATTTTAAGAGGCCAGCATCACCTTGATCCCAAAACCAGACAAGGATCCCATCAAAAAAGAGAGCTATAGACCAACATCTTTGATGAACACAAATGCGAAAATACTCACAAAAATACTAGCCAATAGGATTCAACAGTACATTAAAAGGATTATTTACCACAACCAAGTGGGATTTATTCCAGGGCTGCAAGGTTGGTTCAACATCTGCAAATCAATCAATGTGATACAAAACACCAATAAAAGAAAGAACAAGAACCATATGATACTCTCAATAGATGCTGAAAAAGCATTTGACAAAGTACAGCATCCCTTCCTGATCAAAACTCTTCAAAGTGTAGGGATAGAGGGCACATAGCTCAATATTATCAAAGCGATCTATGAAAAACCCACCGCAAATATCATTCTCAATGGAGAAAAACTGAAAGCTTTTCTGCTAAGGACAGGAACACAGCAGGGATGTCCATTATCACCACTGCTATTCAACAAGTCCTAGCCTCAGCAATCAGACAACAAAAGGAAATTAAAGGCATCCAAATCGGCAAAGAAGTCAAACTATCACTCTTCACAGATGATATGATACTATATGTGGAAAACCCAAAAGACCCCACTCCAAAACTGCTAGAACTTGTACAGGAAAGTGTCAGGATATAAAATCAATGCACAGAAATCAGTTGCATTTCTCTACACCAACAACCAGACAGAAGAGAAATTAAGGAGTCAATCCCATTTACAATTGCACCCAAAACCAAAAGATACCTAGGAATTAACCTAACCAAAGAGGCACAGAATCTATACTCAGAAAACTATAAAGTACTCATGAAAGAAATTGAGGAAGACACAAAGAAATGGAAAAATGTTCCATGCTCCTGGATTGGAAGAATAAATATTGTGAAAATGTCTATGTTACCTAAAGCAATCTATACATTTAATGCAATTCCTATCAAAGTACCATCCATCTTTTTCAAATAAATGGAACAAATAATCCTAAAATTTATATGGAACCAGAAAAGACCTCGAATAGCCAAAGGAATATTGAAAAAGAAAGCCAAAGTTGGTGGCATCACAATTCCGGACTTCAAGCTCTATTACAAAGCTGTCATCATCAAGACAGCATGGTACTGGCACAAAAACAGACACATAGATCAATGGAACAGAATAGAAAACCCAGAAATAGACCCTCAACTCTATGGTCAACTAATCTTTGACAAAGCAGGAAAGAATGTCCAATGGTAAAAAGACAGCCTCTTCAATAAATGGTGTTGGGAAAATTGGACAGCCACATGCAGAAAAATGAAATTGGACCATTTCCTTACACCACACACAAAAATAGACTCAAAATGGATGATGGACCTCAATGTGAGAAAGGACTCCATCAAAATCCTTGAGGAGAACACAGGCAGCAACCTCTTCGACCTCAACCGCAGCAACATCTTCCTAGGAACATTGCTAAAGGCAAGGGAAGCAAGGGCAAAAAATGAACTATTGGGATTTCATCAAGATCAAAAGCTTTTGCACAGCAAAGGAAACAGTTAACAAAATCAAAAGACAACTGACAGAATGAGAGAAGATATTTGCAAACGACATATCAGATAAAGGACTAGTGTCCAAAATCTATAAAGAACTTAGCAAACTCAACACCCAAAGAACAAATAATCCAATCAAGAAATGGGCAGAGGACATGAACAGACATTTCTGCAAAGAAGACATCCAGATGGCCAACAGACACATGAAAAAGTGCTCCATATCACTCGGCATCAGGGAAATACAAATCAAAACCGCAATGAGATATCACCTCACACCCGTCAGAATGGCTAAAATTAACAAGTCAGGAAATGACAGATGCTGGCGAGGATGCGGAGAAAGGGGAACCCTCCTACACTGTTGGTGGGAATGCAAGCTGGTGCAACCTCTCTGGAAAACAGCATGGAGGTTCCTCAAAATGTTGAAAAATAGAACTACCCTATGACCCAGCAATAGCACTACTGGGTATTTACCCTAAAGATACAAATGTAGTGATCTGAAGGGGCAGTGCACCCGAATGTTTGTAGCAGCAATGTCCACAATAACCAAACTATGGAAAGAACCTAGATGTCCATCAACAGATGAATGGATCAAGAAGATGTGGTATATATACATAATGGAATACTATGCAGCCATCAAAAGAAATTAAATCTTGCCATTTGCGACAACGTGGATGGAACTGGAGGGTATCATGCTTAGCGAAATAAGTCAAGCGGAGAAAGACAACTGTCATATTATCTCCCTGATATGAGGAAGTAGTGATGCAACATGGGGGCTTAAGGGGGTAGGAGAAGAATCAATGAAACAAGATGGGATCAGGAGGGAGACAAACCATAAGTGACTCTTAATCTCACAAAACAAACTGAGGATTGCTGGGGAGAGGGGGGGTGGGCGAAGGGGGTGGGGTTATGGACATTGGGGAGGGTATGTGCTTTGGTGAGTGCTGTGAAGTGTGTAAACCAGGCGATTCACAGACCTGTACCCCTGGGGATAAAAATATATTATATATTTATAAAAAATTAAAAAAAAAAAAAGAGGGCGCCTGGGTGGCTCAGTGGGTTAAGCCGCTGCCTTCGGCTCAGGTCATGATCTCGGGGTCCTGGGATCGAGTCCCGCATCGGGCTCTCTGCTCAGCAGGGAACCTGCTTCCTCCTCTCTCTCTCTCTGCCTCTCTGCCTACTTGTGATTTCTCTCTGTCAAATAAATAAATAAAATCTTAAAAAAAAAAAAAAAGAAAGAGTAATAAAGAGAAAATGAAATTTGCAAACCTACCGAATGATGTAGCCGCATGAGTATTATTTGAGGCTCATTTTAAAGGAGGTGATCATTTCTTACTTTCAGACAAGAACAGCTATGGTAATAAAAAAAAAAAATGGGGCACTTGAGTGGCTCAGTGGGTTAAAGCCTCTGTCTTCGGCTCAGGTCATGATCTCAGGGTCCTGGGATCGAGCCCTGATCTCTCTGCTCAGCGGGGAGCCTGCTTCCTCCTCTCTCTCTGTCTGCCTCTCTGCCTACTTGTGATCTCTGTCTGTCAAATAAATAAATAAAATCTTTAAAAAAAAATTGAGTCTGTAAAGCATAATACAGTATTTTCCAAAGTAAAAGTCATATATCCCTGGTCTGAATGTGATTTTAAGTGGTACACAAATGTGTTTTTTAATAATCATGCATTTAAAGATCATCCTATGCTTTAAGAACTTTTTTTTTTAATATAAAAGATGCTCATATAGGACTATCTGGCTGGCTCAGTCAGGAAAGGAAAGCGTGTGATTTTTTCTTTTTTTAAGGATTGTGTTTATTGAGAGAGAGAGCGCACACAAGCCTGGGGAGTTGAGGCTGTGGAGGTGTGGGCGGAGGGGGAGGGACAAGCAGACTCCCCCCTGAACAGGGAGCCCAATGTGGGGCTTGATCCCTCTCTCTCTCTCCCCCTGCCCTCACTTGTGCGCTCTCTCTCTCTCAAATAAATAAGTAAATTTCTTTAAAAATCTCTTTCTGAAATAAACTTAAGCTTAAAAAAAGCAATAGATGAATGGACTAACGCAGAAACACTAACACCTCATCACAGAATTAGGGAGACTGACCCGCCCAGGAACTGGCAGAGCAGGAAAACCCAGGCTTCCCCTTCCACTCAGAGGCTGAGTCCTTCGACTGCACAGAAGTAAAGCAAGAAGCATGTTTTCCACAGGCAGGTTGGCTTCCAACTCAGCAACCCAGAAGGATGGAGAAGCAAAGCAGGGTTAGAGAGGATATTCCCCATAGAAGCATGAGGGGTAGAAAACAAGTATGTCCCTCAGCAACACACACACACACACACACACACACACACACACACATACAGGACATAGACCTCCCAGTGTCTCTGGACCCAAATACTGTCACCATGTCTGTGTTGAATATAGTGGCTGCCACCACTCTCATGGGAACAGATTCCAGGAGATCCTGTCCCAAATTCAAAGTTCCAGCTCACAGAATTGAAGCCATGACCTCACTCACCCCACGGCTGCGGGAGAGGCTGCCAAAGCAAGACCGAATCCGATAGCCTCTATTTCTATAGCGTCAGTCCTGCGGGCGGACCCACCAAACAGAGAAAACGGAGGAGAGCTTGCTGGGTAGATGAAACCATACTCTATGGAGGAGAAAACCAAGTCCTAGAGAAGTTAGGTAACTTGCCAAGGTCACAGGGCAAGCGAGTGGTTTTGCATTACAAGATCAGACAGACATTTTCCAAGCAAGTTCTGGGAATGAGGGACTTTGGGAAGAAATTTTGGTTCTTCTATGTGAGAGAGAAAATTTCTGCAGGGAAAAAGAAAAAGAAACAACAATAAAAAAGATGCAACTCTCAAGAACCGAAGAAAAAATTATGTCCCAGCCTGAATTTATAAGGCTCTGAGCGGCCCAAGGCTACATGAAGGAGACACTTTCCCCTGCTTTTCCAGGGAGATCTGTTGTGCAATGGGCTTTTTTCATACTGATGTGAGAACTCCCAGGAAATTGGCTTTGTGCTTTTTTCCCTTGTAAGGTCAGTACTTCATTGAAATAATTGCCTTTCTTTCTTTCTTTCTTTCTTTCTTTCTTTTTTTTAAAGATTTTATTTATTTATTTGACAGACAAGCAGGCAGAAAGGCAGGCAGAGAGGAGGAAGCAGGCTCCCTGCTGAGCAGAGACCCTGAAGCAGGGCTTGATCCCAGGACCCTGAGATCATGACCTGAGCCAAAGGCAGAGGCTTAACCCACTGAGCCACCCAGGCGCCCTGAAATAATTGCCTTTCTTTTTCCTTTACAACTTTTCTCTTTCTTCTTTTCTTCCTCCCGCCATCTGTCCCCAGCTCCATCCCCCTCCCCATCCCTCCTATCCCTCCCACCTCCACTCCCATACAATTCTTTGACAATTTAGGGCTCTTTCTCTAGTTTTGGAGTCTGTGCAAAGACATGGGGGTTCCATAGCCCAGACCCGCTGGCAGTGGGCTGCCCCCCTCCCCAGAGCCCACATTCTGTGTGACAGAAGTCCTCCCCGGTAATGGCCGCCTGGGCTGCTGCCGGGCTCATCTGCAACACCCCCGCCCCCCCCAACCGGTGTTGTTCAGAGGCTGCTTTAGGGACTGTGTCAGACAGCTGGTGAGCACCCCCTCTTGGCAGGTCTGCCCCTGGGAGTTCTTGGGGTAGTGACAAAACCCGATGTCCTCAGGACATGCCCCACTCCCCTGTGTGTAGTTTGTTTCATTCCGAGATTTAATTTATTATTCTGGTCTCCTGTTGCACAAGACCTGTATAAATAATCCAGGCCACTCCTTTGTTTCTCCCCGAAATATGGCCTTTGAAAGCTCCTATTGTTCCAAGGGGACTTTTCTGCTGTCTTGAGAGAAAGAGATGATTAGGTCTGTTTCTTCTGGTTGGAAAAGCGGAGGGAGTTCCCCACTTTTCCATCTGGAGACCCATCAGAAGTCCAAGGACATAGCGCTTGGCCAAAGCTCCTGCTAGCGATGACACAGAACTGGGTAATATAGTTAGAATTTATAGTTGAAGTTCAAGGACAGCAGTCCCTGGGGAGGGGAGGGGAGGGGAGGGGAGGGCAGCGGCGGATAGGAGGGACGTAAAAGCACATTTACCTGGCACTTTACACAAGAACTAACAATAGGTTCTATCAATAATCCCACTTTACAGATGAGGAAACAGAGACCCCCAGGTGAAGGTCACATAGAGCAAGGGGAGGAGCCACGGTTCGAATCTCCAGAGTCTGGCTTCAGAGTCTATACTTGTAACTTCCACATTGAGAACCTCTTCCCTCCCCCAGCAACCCTGTTGCCGCAGCTAGAATCCTCCAAGAGAATGCTCTCGCCAGTGCCTCCCCACCACCCTGCTTTGTTTAGCCAGAGTATGTTTCTTGGAGTTAAAAACCCCAACTGCTATTGGTGGGAATAATTGGGAATAACAATGATACCTGTGTCATATGGCTTTATAAATTCTAAGTATATGGGAAACATCCAATCAGTGATCATTCTTACTATAAGCTATTAGCGAACATTACCGGGGTTTAGAAAATCCTGGCTGAAGACGCGATGTCTCTGACTTCATTAGGCTAGAATTCTCCCTTATTGCTTTACCAGAACAAATACTAACAGGTTGTTTATCATTGTAGTTCTGTATCTTACTCAGAGTTTCAAATTTAGAAATTTCAGTTCAGTCATTTTGGGTCAAAAGAGAACCGTTTTCGGCCAACCCCAGAAAGAAACCTGGGGAACTGCTAGGTTTGCGACCCACAAGAGGGCCCACCAGGCAAAAGATCTGTATCTTGGTCTCACCGTTTGAGCTTTGCCCACACACATTAATTCAGATGAATAACAGAACAAAAGAAAGTACACAGCGTATTCTTTCATTAATGGGTTTATTCATCAGGAAAGGAAGAGAAGAATAAACGCTGACAATGAGAATGGCCCGTTTTCAGGGAATTAAAGGACACTTTTGCTTGAAGGTGCTGAACGTTTAAATAACAAATAATAAATTATCTGAGTCAGTAGCTTTTAAAGCACGTTCAGGGACGTCCTGGTGTTTTGCAAAGGCACCTCAGGGGCAGCTCTGAAGTTAGTCATCGTCCCACTGGCTAAATGTTAACTTGCAGAGGAATGGGGGTACCAAGGCCCTGAGGCAGGGGAATGACTTTGAAACAGGTGCATCAGACCCTAAAGAGGTGATCAAGCCTCGTATGTGACCTTGGTCAGGTCACGCCCCGCTCTGGGTTCTGTTTTCTTTTCTGTCCAACAAGGAGAATCAGTGATGGAAAGGAAACAGAATTCTTTTAGCCCTAAAACTCTGAGATCACTGCATGGGTTGTGTTCCCCCCAATGTCTGCTTCCAACAAAAAAATAGTGTAGGATTATCTTCATACCACCGTCTTCAAAGCCTGTGCATCATGTCTTTGACATTTCTTGGTGATTGCGAATCCTAGCTCTTTTTGTTTGTGCCTTTGTTCAAAACCAGTTTTTTTGTTTTTGTTTTTGTTTTTTTCCCCTTTCACTCCAGAAGTGTTCAGTGAGGGCTTTTCAGCAGTCAGGTGCTGATCTAGGTGAGGAGAAGAGGAATAGGCCAACTTTTCTGTCTTCTCCAGGAATTCCCAGTCCAGTGATGCGATGGTAAACCCACTTGTGTGGTTTTTTGGTGTGGTTCAGACATGTCTCCCAGGTCTGGCCCTTCTGACTAGGGATGATAATATGTTTGAGCCAAAGATCAGAGAAACTGGTAATTACCTTGGAAAGAGGGATACACACCACCCCAGCCTTTCGACACGTTTCTAATAAATATCTTCTGGCGCAAAGACCATAAGGCTTGAATCCAAAAGCAGCCCATTCTCCTATTCCCACATCTTTGGTAAGTGCAAAGTACCTTCAATTTCCAGATCTTTGTAGTGGCTGGCTGGTTGGCCAGCTAGTTGTTTATAAGAATCCCCGATGCAGCCTTGTTTGACAACGTCTGTGCAGCAATCTGATTTAGATCAATCTAGTCTCAAATTCCAGCCCCCTCTAACTGGGTCTGTCCTTTCTGGCAAGCCGGTCAACTTTGCTGAAACTTCTTCTTCCTGATCTGGAAAATGAAATTACAGACATCTCACGAGGTTGTCCTATAGGGAAGGACTCCGATACAGAGTGCCCAGTATCTGTTGAGGCCTGGTGAAGACTCAGAAAGTGGCAGCTCTTTTTATGATAAGCTCTACAAAGAGGGCCTTAGGCATCACCCTGCCTGTGAAGAGGAGGTGACTAGACCAGATCTCTCAGATCTTTGCTGGAACTTGAAGGAATCACTGTAGGGTTGAGCAGAAGCTTACAGATGTATCCTGGGTGCGAGTCAGGGAACCCCCCAGAACCACAGAAGGAAGGTGCTGGGGTGAAGCTGAGGCAGTAGTCTGGCCAGACATGTTGGTGGAGTGGACATCTGAACTGGATTTGAGAAGAGGAACTTGCATGGCCTCATACCAAAGAAGGTGTCCATGGTTGACATTAGATTGTAGGCAAGTGAATGGATGAGGCTTTTTCTCCCCATTGACCTGCTTGATTAAACCAATAATGTTTGGAAAGCTGTATCACCACCATTTGAAAGATTAACCTAGAAAATCTCAACAGTTGGAGGCGGCCTTTCGTCTCCACAGTAAGTCTCGAGCGAGAGCTTGGGGAATGGTACCTTGAGAATGGAGGAGTCTTCTCCCCACACTGGGGAGACAAGGGTCTGCCAGCGCAGGGGTTGCACGCTGGAGGTCTTTCTTGTCTCATCTGTTTCAACCTGAACGGCGTTTAAGATGAAATCTCACCTAGTTTTCTTGGCTTTTTAAAAATATTAGACAACAGGACCACACTGAACCACATTCTTGTGTAGTGAGTTTGCTGGCACCAACTTTTTTTTGGGGGGGGTTCAGATTATTTGCCAATTTTCTCCTTGAAATAATCTTTTCTTCTGGTTTTTGTAACACTGCTCTGTCGTCCTTTCCCTCCTCCTTCGCCACCTGCCCGGTTACATTCCATACAAGCCCTGGCTCCTGTTGTCTAGAACGCCAGCTAGCTCAGGGCCCTGTTTTAGAGCCTCTTCTCTTCTCCCCAGTCCACAGAATCCTCCGGAGCAGTCTTTTGAGTCCCAGCTCTATGCTGTTGGAAAGGAGAAAAGCTCTTCCCTTCCTCCCTTCCGAGTTCTTCGGTGGATCTAGTCACTAAATTGACCTAAGACAGATTAACAAAAGAAAAGCAAATTTAATCTTCTATGTAAGGGAGCCCGTAAAAATACAAGATTCAAAGAAGAGACCAAAGCAGGCAGCTTTGTCACCCTTTTCAGACAAGGAAGTAATACATTTGTGAAAAATCAGCAAGACAAAAGGGTTTGGAGTTGGTGTAGCAAATTAGTGAGCAAGTAACAAGGTTTGCTAAATGGCCCTCTCCGTCCCGCTCTGGTGATAAGGATGCCTCCAGCCTCCTGGGACAGGGATGGTCCCTTTCATGTGGCAGGTTTATTTCCTCTTTTCAGGGAACAAAGGAAGGCCAGAGTGTCCTTTTCACACTGGCTGTTTCTTGAGTAACTTTAATTCAAAACAATCCATTTGCCAAAGCAGCGTAATTGGGCCGGCCTCTTCTGGAGTCCTTCCCGGCTTGTGTCCATGACAGCTCCGGGGCACATCAGGAACTTGAATTGTGCAGAAGCTCAAGATGGTAGGGTTCGGATGTGGTATTTCTCTTTCTCCCTTTTATCCTTGACCTGACCCAGGCTGTTTTTATTCTTAAAATCTTACTCATCTTGTAAACTGATGAAAACACAGAAAGTTATAAGTAAACAGATAGAAACTGCCTACAATCCAGAGACAACCACTGTTAATATTTTGGCTAGTTAAGAGAATTCTTTTACTATGCTGGTTTCCATCACTATCCTCTCTCACTGTGAGTTTTTGTTCATCAACACATTATCAGATTACTACTTTATCTCCCACCTTTTCTATGTGTTGCCCACTGCCCCAGACAAGGCCTAGCACACAGGAGGTGCTCAGTAAGTCTTTGCTGAATAAATGAGTCTCTCTTTACATATACAACACAGTTGAGATCGTATATATACAGTCCCAGGTTTTTCTTCATTTAGCATTATATTCCCATCTTGCCACTGACTTAAGCATTTTTCGGTCATCTGGGATGACAAGTATGTTTTGTTTGTTTGTTTTAGAGATTTTATTTATTTGACAGACAGAGATCACAAGTAGGCAGAGAGGCAGGCAGAGAGAGAGAGGAAGCGAAGCAGGCTCCCGGTAGTAGGGAACCCGATGCGGGGCTCGAGCCCAGGACCCTGGGATCATGACCTGAGCCAAAGGCAGAGGGAGAACCCACTAAGCCATCCAGGAACCCGACAAGTATGTTCTTTTATGAACTAAGAGAATCCTCAAGGGTCTATCATTACTTCTTCACTGAAGATGAACACTACAGACCTCCAGGCTTATTAGAGTAAATCAAGAGCAAAGCTTTGGGAACTCTAAACTTGACTCGCTGGTAGATGCTGACACTATTCTCAACCCTCACAATTCTTAGCTTCTCTTAGTAGAGAGAACTCTTAAACTTACTTTACCCAGGAAAGAAGGGCAACCTCCCCTTTGAAATCTTCCAAGAGATACTATTAGATCCTTTAAACTCTTGCTGAAATAGTGTGGTTCTGTCCTCGGGGAATACAGGAAGGCTGACACCAGAGTTCGTGTCCGGAGACCCTGAGAATGGATGCTACCATTTCTAAACTTTAACCCCAAATGGGAAGAAAGTGGTCAGGTGGGAAGGTAGTGGCTGAGTGAAAGGTGAGCCGAAACTGTAACGGAGGTGTGAGAAGGGCTGAAGACAGAGAAATGGAGAAGGTGCGCTGAAAGGAGCGTGGGCTCAGGAGATAGACCAGAGAGCCCCTCCCATTGCCCGTCACTAAATGTGGGGCTTTGAGATGCTTAGAACTTCCGGTTGCAATTTACTCATCATTAACGAAAGCAATTATCAATAGATAATAGTAATTACGATTAGGCCTTTCAGGGGTCCGAGCTCAGAAACTCTGGAACGGTACACATGAGCAGCACAGTATCCCAGGATCTGAAAGTGGCTGCTAAAAGGAAGCGGCCCCAGGGGCACCTGGCTGGCTCAGTGGGTTAAAACCTCTGCCTTTGGCTCAGGTCATGATCCCAGGGTCCTGGGATTGAGCCCCGCATCGGGCTCTCTGCTTGGCGGGGAGCCTGCTTCCCCCTCTCTCTGCCTGCCACTCTGCCTACTTGCAATCTCTGTCAAATAAATAAATAAATCTTTAAAAATAAATAAATAAATAGATAAATAAAAGGAAGTGGCCTCACTGGAATTAACAGGAGAGGCTACGTTGACTTTGGATGACAACAGCCAAAGATTTTATTAAGTAAACTCAAAATATAAACATGTCACCAATATTGACACTATGAATTATTAACTCATCTCTGCTCTGAGGGTCCTTGGCACTATTTGAGTTGTGGAACTCTTCAGTGCTTGTTTCTATACCCTAAACTATCCCGATTTGCCCCCCTGGGGTAAAAAGAAAATTAAAGGGAAGACAGACTGGTGAAAAAATTTTTTAAAAAGATACCAAAGTAGGGACGCCTGGGTGGCTCAGTTGGTTAAGCAGCTGCCTTCGGCTCAGGTCATGATCCCAGCGTCCTGGGATCGAGTCCCACATCAGGCTCCTTGCTCCGCAGGGAGCCTGCTTCTCCCTCTGACTCTGCCTTCCACTCTGTTTGCCTGTGCTCGCTCTCGCTCTCTCTCTGACAAACAAATAAATAAAATCTTAAAAAAAAAAAAAAATACCAAAGTATAGGGGCGCCTGGGTCGCTCAGTGGGTTAAGGCCTCTGCCTTTGGCTCGGGTCATGATCCCAGAGTCCGGGGATCGAGCCCCACATCGGGCTCTCCACTCAGCAGGGAGTCTGCTTCCTCCTCTCTCTCTGCCTGCCTCTCTGCCTACTTGTAATCTCTGCCTGTCAAATAAATAAATAAAAATCTTTAAAAAAAAGAAAAACCTTAAAAAAAAAAAAGATACCAAAGTATAAAGATAGGCAAAGTGATGCTGTAAATCCAAATTAAAACTAGACCAGAATATTTACACATTTTATTAAATCTTTACAATCAGTAATTATAATCAAATACACAATTATATACAAGGATTATATACATTTTGCCCAGACTTTTACATCACAGTACATAGTTTCCCTTAGAAATATTGTATACATTTATCACCAAACAACAAAATCCAACAACAGTAGTGTTACAGCACCTGTTAGTACAGACATCTTTTTCATAAATTACATCATAAGAAAATATACGGCTGTAAATTGGGCTTTTAAAAATGTCTTTTATAAAATCTGAACATACAATATTTCATTCACAGAATGTTTTTTTTTCTATGTTCTGACTGAAGCCTTGTGCATAAAACGACCGGTTGAAATATTTAATAAATCAGCTCCCCCCCCACCGCCCGCTTCCAAAATTATAAGCACTATCTGAATTAATTATGCTGAGCTTCCTTTATGATGAATCTGGCATGGGGTTTGGTGAGAGAACAAATGCTGGTTTTATTGTAAAAAGGGCTATGATGGTAATTTAAATTTTAAAGAAATTCTCAAAAGAATAATTAATTAGAAATTAAAACCAGAGAGTGCACAATTTTTCATTTTACTCTCTAATACTGTGAAGAAAAAGGGGAAAGTATAATGTCAAAAAACAATTTGTTCTGAAACAACAGTTATATTATTGTTGGAAGCCTATTAAAGGTTAAAAAGAAAAGAAAAAAAACAAAACCTACCCAACAAAATATCCCATCCTAAACATATCCAGTAAATTACAATTCTGTCACACCTACTTTATGGGAAAATTATTGCAAATCAGGGTGTATCATTTTAATAGACTTTCATAAGCAGAAAAAGCGACAGCTATTTTTTAGTTAGGTAAACAAGTTAAGTTTTAAAACTTGAAAATACCTGAATTAAATACTTGCTCTAATATCTAATTTTTCACTTTCAGATAAAATCCTTACTTGATTCCAGGTTTGTAAACATTGTATAAATCCTTCTTAGTCCAACAATTTTATGGCTGTGGTGATCACTTCAGCTCTGTTTCTATGCAGTCAACATTTAACTGAGGTAGACCAGATGTTTCTAAAATTCAGGGTCTCATAGAATCCCCTGAATATTCAGGAAGTAAATAAAACGTCTATCAAAGGTATTTAAAAAACAAAACATTCAAAAAAAAAAAAAAACCCACCTAATGCTGTTGGAATTTTTTAATGAACTCAAAAAACAACTTCATGGCAGTACATCAAATAAGAATGTGTTGTTAATGATAACATTGGGAGTTCTGAAGCTGAACATTACACCTTCTCAAATAGGGAAAAATCAAATATGATTCCTTCTGGGTGTTAAGTATAACTTGTTATAAAAGACATATTTTAAAAGGATTCACTTTTATAAAAAAAAGTGAACAATCTGCTTCTAGACGTCAAGGAACGGCAAGAACTCGCCCTAATGGCCAAGGGCAGGGAAAGTAATAAGGAGGCTCTCGTATACCTTGAGATCTTTGCTGGGGGAAAAAACCACGTTGTTTTGTTAACTTAGAAAAGTTGAATTTAGACAACAATGGCTCTGAGCTACAAATACAAAATCAAATCAATGTATATAAGGCTTCTGGAATCAAAGTCTTAGAGGAACATCTGCTCCTTTTCTGCAAGCCCCAGTCCTATAAATCAAGGCAAGTCAAGTAATTAAGCTTCAGCTATTTTGGCAGCTTTGCAATTAATATGAACAAAGCACTATGTCTATCCTTCCGTATACTGTATGTATTATAGTTCTATCTTCTTACACCAAATTTCACATGCAGAAAGACTAAAATATCCATTTTAGTGTCAGGTTTAATTAAGGGCCAATAAAGGTCTTATTCTACTACTCTTCCCCGCCCTCCCCCTAAAACGTGAATTCTCTATTAGTTTTATTATTCATTGACCCAATTATATTTAGCTGGAATTTTTGAAAGCAGCTATTTATCCCCTTAGAAAAGATTATGTTTACTTGGGATCTAAGACATACTGTACACGAATATACATAACTACAATACAGCACTGCTCTCCATACAGTTTAACAGCTCCCCATACAGTTTAAGTTCATCAGTACCTCAAAACTGTGTTTTAAGAAAAAATTAATATGTAATGTCACGGTAAAGAGAAAGAAAATTAAGTCTCACAAATATTCCTTTAGAACTGATTTAGTAAGTTTAAAAATAAATAAATAAAATGAATAAAACCATGATTTCAATTACAGGGCTGTCTACAGGGTATCAAGAACAGATTTTAAAACTTAAATGCCACCAAAAAAAAAGGGAAAATAAATTCTCATTAAGCTATATGGCTATATGTTAGTTGCCACTGTGTATGCTTCTTACACAGGTTACCATAGATTACTTTTCAAGTCCATATCAAAAGGAATATCTGTTAAAAAAAAAAAAAGAAAAGAAAAGTTAAAAAAAAAAACCTCAAAAACCATGATTCAACAGAAAATGTGACAGATTCCTTAGGTGCGTCTTTAGAAACTATAGTTTCAAAGAAGAAAAATAGTAGTTTCCCTAGGATTTTTAGATCACTACCACAGTTTCATTATGGCTCCCTAAAATAGAAAAATGGAACAAAATGTATTCAGCTATTGGCGGTATGGCCCTTGTGGCTCAAACTGCATACTAAACATGGGATGGAGTAAGGCTGATGGCTAGAGGTTCATTTCCTCTAAGAGAAATGAACCGGCAAAGATTTATAATTTACCCGACAAGGATAGAACTTTAAGTTCCATTTCAGAGTAGTCATGGCTCTCCCTACGGAAGGCCCAATGGCAAGTTCATATTACATTATAGTTTCTCCCTTGTTCCATTTTTCCTAAGTATTAAGTAACCAATTTCCATAATATATTATATGACCTTTTTACCTGGTCCCAATGATTAACTTTATGCAGAGAACTCACTGAGAAAAGTACACTGGGTTCACCTTTGGTTTAAACAAAAAGGACACTGTTAAGAGAGGAAAAAAACCAAGTCATCTTGATCATTTGTTTCACGATGAAGCAAGTGGAAGTGATGAGCAAAGCCCGTTTTCATCATAAACGCATCTGCTTCGTGACCACTCGGGTCACTCTGAGTGTTTTTGTGAAGGCAGCAAAACCAGAATGCCCACAATGCTCATATGTATTTTCCCAAAAGAGCCTCTAACCCCCAAAACGAGGAAAGTCAAGCTTCCTTTAACTAGAAAGCTAACAAATTCCTATTCTCCACTCCACCATCAACTGAATTTATTTCTTGTCTATCCAGAGACTGCACAGCAATTTGGCTCCTAGGAATGCCCAGCTATCCTTTCCCGGCCTGAGGGGCTGCAGGGTGGTGTGACGCTGTCCCAGGCGGGAGTCAGGGTGGGGAAGGGACTGTGAGTTTCCATTCTGGATGGGACGGTTTTAAGCAAGGTCAGCTCTAACGCAGCATGCTCCAGGCTCCTATGACCACCATCTCAGTCAGAACGTGGTTACTCATCAGCATCCTCAAAGACTCCCACTAGAGAGCCTGCTTAGTATCAGGGTGTCTGTGAACCACAGTTTGCCTTTTCTTTTTAAATACCTACCACCGGATTCTTTAGTGAGTCATAGTTCATCTTTCTCCATCATTTCAAATGCTTCTATATCTTCATTCCAGTCTGCTAATATGGAGTCTATAGGCTGGACCTTTTTACCCCAGCTAACATTAGGATTGGAATCTTCCTCAGTTTCTGATTGTTCCTGGAGTTGGTTATCTAAATCTGTACATTCACCATCAAGACTTGTAGTCTCATGGTTCTCCATGGGGTTAGAATTCTGTTCAGAAGCAGAAACGCTTGCAGCATTGTCCGTATCTGCTGGAGATGATGATTCTGGTTCTGAGTTTAGAGAACTTTCCTCAGGAGACTCTTGATCAACCAAATCAACCTCCTGAGAACTTGGCGTAATCTGTTCAGCACTCTGATCCTGAGAATCGTTTTCAGAGGATGGCTGTTCTTCACTCTCCATGTCGGGATCTGTATGTGAAAGAAAGAAGCTTCATGCTACTTTCCCACTCAAAATATTTACTATGGCAGTTTTAAGAGCATACTGGTTTTCACAATAAAATGAAGAAATAAAAGAAAAAGAAAAGCACATTAATGCAAAACAGTGAATATTAACATTGAAGGGTAAAAGTACTGCCTTCGAATAATAATGTAACCACATTTTTCTTTTATATGCATTTTGCACAATTCGACAAAACTTTCAAACCGAAAGGATGACTCTAGTCATCATCTAGACTGCCTTCAATGGGGGTTAGTTGTGCCAAGAAACACACTAAATAATACTGCTAAAATGCATATAAATTTGCACTAGATGTCTAAAACTTATTGTTAAATATCTAAATTCAGAAAAGCTTGTACATGAGAACACATGAAACAGAATAAATTTTAAACAGCACTTATCAGTATGTTTTAAGATAATACTCTTTTGGAAAGTGAAATTCCACTCAGTAAGCCATGAAAATGCAGATAATTCAACACTATGGATTTGAGGGTACTAATGTGGTTAGATAAAATATTTTCACAAAGACAAGCAAGAACAGATTATTTATTGTATTTCATTATTGTAGGTCTATGAATTAGAAGGTATCATTTAAAAATCCACTGGGAGGCTGAAGAAGAGGTTAAACCTCTTGTATTGAAGATACAGTGAAACTGCTAGAGACCTTCTGTTCAGGGCTCCCACGAGACAGTGCGGGACTCACACTGATGGCCCCTGCCGTGTGCTCCCCGTCTCTGCAGGCAGTGAGCTCGTGGGTCCTGAGGGGCCCCTCTCAGTGCGGCAGGCACTGTGCAAGGTGATAACGTGAGGCAAAAGCCAAACACCAGACCTGCCCTCATGGATCTTTCAGTCCAGGTGGGGAAAACATTTACAAATAATTACACAAAATCAATGGAAAAGCATAACTATGACATGTTTTATGTTGCTAGGAAAGCTTACAGAGAATAGGAAAGAGTAAGGAGAGCCGAGGGTTTCCTTCAGAAAGTGACACTGAGCTGAGATTTAAAAGGTCAGTAGAGTTAATGAGTCAAGGAAGGGAGGGAACATGGGACATACTCTGAAGCCGGAAAAACTAAAGGAAACAGGCATGCGGGAAGGTACAGACAGGTGCGTTTATGTACACCCTGATGAAGGATTCCCTGACTAGGGAAGTTTAAGTTCGCGGGAGCTGGGGAGTCCCCACACTCTCTCTCTTCTAAGCTGTGGAAAAGGTATACTTTAATCCAACAATCGGGAAAATCACGGTGGGGACCAAAGCAGAGAAAACAGGAGCTGGCCGCTCACTTACAATAGGCTACCCTAAGTTCAAGGGAAAACAAAAAGAAAAACCTTCAGGGTTTTTTCTAGATTGTATTAATCTGGTTTAGAAGTATAGGAAAAGATGTAGTACTGTCTGATCTAGTAATAAAAATTGTGCTTTTGGCAAAAAATTACCCTACGGCTACAGATTATGCAATAGATTCTGGAAATCTAGCTAAAACAACAGGATAAGAAAACAGAAGTCGGTATAAATATAGGAAAAGAATAGATCAAATTGTATTTTTAGAGTGTGTTGTATATTTAAACTCAAAGCAACTCTAAATTTTTTAAAAATAACATTAAGATAATATAAGAACTTGAAAAGAAGGGTAAAAATAAAATAGGCAAATAACCTCTCTATAGTAAAAACAAGTTAGAAATAAAGTTAAGTACCCTTTTCATAATAAAAATTAAAACTATAAAATGATTAGAATTGCTATGAAAGATATGAGACCTACATTACTTAATACCATAAAATGTTAATAAAAACATACAATAAGACCAGATTACATTTACAGATAGTAAAACTTTCTACTTATATATAAAGCATACAACTACACAATTCCAAAATGAACCCCATTTCTACTATTTTTTTTTTTTCTTTTGGGACCAGATAGAATTATTTGGAAGTTCTTATGGAAGAATATATATCGAAGAGAAGTCAAGAAATTTTGAAAAGAACTAGTGAGAAGGGAGTTGCCTTATCAGGTATCAAAATACATTCAAAACAGCAAACTTTTATTATTGGCACAGGAGTAAACAAATAGATTAGTTGAAAAAAAGAGCAAGTCTTTCCAGACTTTCTAGACAGAGAAAATATGTACGACTATCTGACAGACAGCAAAGCAGCAGCTATCAGTAAAGTAAAGACGGCCGTTGAAGAAACAGAAAAGGCAAGGAAGGAGTTACTGTTGGGGTCGCATGGTCTCACGGCCTTATTCTACGGGGTGGGTCAGCGTCCTGTAGGGAGCAGCCCAGTCCTCAAGAGCATTAACTACATCATCATTAAATTCCGGAATGGAGTATCAGAAACACACACACAAAAAAATGAAGAAAATCTCAGGATACAATGACAAGAAAATGATTAAGTTTTTTTTTTAATATTTTATTCATTTATTTATTTGACAGAGAGAGAGAGAGAGATCACAAGTAGGCAGAGAGAGAGAAGGGGAAGCAGGCAGAGAGACTGATGTGGGACTCGATCCCAGGACCCTGAGATCATGACCTGAGCCAAAGGCAGCGGCTTAACCCACTGAGCCACCCAGGCGCCCAAGAAAATGATTAAGTTATAATAATAAAAGAACAAGGGAGCCTTGGCAAAGACTTGAAACTGGATGTTCTATGATCATTGATACGTCTGTCCGGCCAACATTTGCTGCAAGCACGGATTATAGAGATGAGAGCAGGTACAGCAGCAGGATTTAATATGAATGTCAAAGTAGAATGATATTAAAAAGATCCTTGGAGCGCCTCGGTGGCACGGTCCTTTAAGTGTCTGACTCTTGGTTTCGGTTCAGGTCATGATCTCAGGGTCCTGAGATCAAACCCCATGTCCGGCTCTGCACTCAGCAAGGAATCTGCTTAAGACTCTCTCTCCCTAGGGCGCCTGGGTGGCTCAGTGGGTTAAAGCCTCTGCCTTCAGCTCAGGTCATGATCTCAGGGTCCTGGGATCGAGTCCCACATCGGGCTCTCTGCTCAGCAGAGAGCCTGCTTTCCTTCCTCCCTCTGCCTGCCTCTCTGTCTACCTGTGATCTGTCAAATAAATAAATAAAATCTTAAAAAAAATAAAAATAAAAAACTCTCTCTCCCTTTCCCGCTGCCCCTCCCCGTTCTCTCTCTCTCAAGTAAATAAATAAATCTTAAAAAAAAAAAAAGACACTCTTACATTTCACCTATGAGAATAAGAGAAAATTCCATTAAGAAGCTGGTATTTAGGGTGCCTAGGTGGCTCAGTGGGTTAAGCCGCTGCCTTCGGCTCGGGTCATGATCTCAGGGTCCTGGGATCAAGTCCCGCATCGGGCTCTCTGCTCAGCGGGGAGCCTGCTTCCTCCTCTCTCTCTCTGCCTACTTGTGATCTCTGTCAAGTAAATAAATAAAATCTTTAAAAAAAAAAAAAAAAAGAAGGTGGTATTTAAATGGGTGTGCAGGATGCTAAATGTCCTCAAGAAGAAATGGGCCATGGGTGTGCGGATAGGGATGGATAAGCATCTCAGAAAAAGGAAGATATGTACAAATGCAAAAATGCATGCGCAAACATGTCAGGCTAATAGAGGGGTGCAGGTAAGTATCAATTCGGCTTAACAAGAATGCTTCAGAAGCTCCTTTCCAGGCCAAGAGGTCTTCTGCATACATATTAAATTTTGCAGTTCAACTTTAGGGTAGATTCACCCCAATCAAGTTCAATGGGGGATAATCTTAGGAAAAGTAACACTGCTAGACTTAAATCTTGAGCAGTTCGAACCATGGGACCTTTCTTTTCTTTCCCCCATTTTCTCTGTCCGCCTCTGTATCAGGTAGGTATACATACAGGAGCAGGACTGAAAACAGTCTACTGCTCTCAAGGCACCATAGACCTACACTGTAAACTGAAAGCATGATCGTGTCTGGAACCTTCAAAATGCTGATTCATTTCCCCTTTAAAATACTACTGAGAAAAGGAAATGGATTCTTAATTATAAACTATCAATTTGGATCTAAATGTAACAGCACAGTGGTGAGCACAGGATTGGAATAATTCTTAAAATTTGGAAAGGTGGGACACATGAGAGACAAGATACTAAAACTTCCATGACAAGCTCAACTATTAGAAGTAGGACTGGTCTGACCTGAGGAAGCAGTATTTCCACTTCATAAATTACTAATGCTTTACTTCTTTAGAAGAATGTGTAATAAGATATCTTCTTGCTAGCAGACAAGACTATTACAGATATATATATATATATATATTTTTTTAATTTTATTCATTTATTTGACAGAGAGAGAGACCACAAGGAGGCAGAGAGGCAGGCAGAGAGAGAGAGAGGGAGAAGCAGGCTCCCCACCGAGCAGAGAGCCCTTGACGCGGGGCTCGATCCCAGGACTCTGAGACCACGACCCGAGCCAAAGGCAGCGGTTCAACCCACTGAGCCACCCAGGCACCCCTATTACAGATATTTCTGTTATCAATCGCTGGAACTTCTCATCAGAATTAGAAAGCGAGAGTGGGAGTAGGGGCTTGTTCTGGGGCTTTGGGCTTCTATTTTCTGTGTCAACATGTGGGATGAACTGCTCAATTAAAACTGTGCGACTTTATAAAGGAAGTATGAATTTGTGGAATGAGATTTTTAAAGAGCAATCTGGAGGACATGTTAATGCGCAGATTTTAAGGATGCTAATTACTGGAGGTACTTATATAATCCTACCTAGCCCCCTTGATGGTATAATATGGTTCATACATAACTGGGAGACTAAAAAAAAAAAGGAAGAAAAGGTGCCTTCTTAGTGTTGTTCAATGCTTCTCAAAGTGTAACTGAGTGGAATTACTTGGGATGCTTGTTTACAATTTCAGATTCTAGTCCCCTGCCTTCCGAGAGTCTGATTCAATATTCTGGAGTAAGACTTAGGAATCTACACTTGTAACAACAGCATCAGCATCCGCTGATGCAGAAGAGAAATGCGGGCATGTGGTAATGGCGCAGGACAAATGAATGACAACACTAGAGACATCATCTTCTTAGGATATTTTCCTAAATGAATAAAGTAGTTGATTTAATAAAACTATTACTGAGTTTCTGTTATACCAATAATTTTATTATATTGATTTTGTTAACATAGTTGTGCAACTCTTGAAAGAGCTACATAAAAAGGGGAGGTTTTTTTAAAGACTTTTTATCAAACGATCATTCTGTAACAGAATCACAGCTCACTAACTTTAGAGCCCAGCAAAACTTTAAAAATAAATCATTTCTATAAAGCCCTTTTAACTGCACAGTCCTTAAAAAATACTTTTCAGGAGTGCCTGGGTGGCTCAGTCCGTCAAACAGCTGCCTTTAGCTCAGGCCATGATCCTAGGGTTCTGGGATCGAGCCGCACACTGAGCTCCCTCGTCAGTGGGGAGCCTGCTCCCTCTCCCTCTGCCTGCAACTCTGCCTACTTGTGCTCTCTCTCTCTCATCAAATAAATAAAATCTTAAAAAAAGAGAGAGAGAAGGGGCACCTGGGTGGCTCAGTGGGTTATAAAGCCTCTGCCTTCAGCTCAGGTCATGATCCCAGGATCCTGGGATTGAGCCCCGCATCAGGCTCTCTGCTCAGCGGGGAGCCTGCTTCCTCCTCTCTCTCTCTGCCTGCCTCTCTGACTACTTGTGATCTCTGTCAAATAAATAAAATTAAAAGAAAAAAAAGAGAGAGAGAGAGAGAGAATACTGTTCAGATAGTATTTTTTGTACAGTAGCACACCTCCCCACCGGTTTTCCTTTGTGACATTTCAGTTACCCGCCATCAGCCGTGGTCAGGAAGCAGATGATCTTCCGCCTCCTGACCCAGCATCAGAAGGTGAACAGTAGCCTAATGCTAGGGTCACACTGCCCATGTCATTCCTCTCGCTACATCTCATCAAGTAGCATTTTATCACCTCATATCACCACAAGAAGAATGGGTATAGTACCGTTAAGATATTTTAAGAAAGACCAGGTTCACATAAATCTCATTACAGTATATTGTTCTAACTGTTCTGTTTTATTATTAGTTATTGTTATCAGCCTTTTATTGTGCCTAATTTGTAAATTAGACTTTATCACAGGTATGTATGTATAGGAAAACATAGTATATATACAGAACAGTAGACCATCCATAGTTCCTGGCACCTACTGGGGGATCTTGGAATATACCCCCCACAGATGTGGGGGCAGGGGAGGATCTATAGTAGAATTTATCTTTTTCTCTTATTCTTTCTCTGGTATGAGAAGCATATGCTTTACTATGACCTTGTAGTCCTAATCCCATGCACCCCTACACATATATGTATTTTTAAAACAAGCTGATATTTTAAAGACTTTACATTATATTCAAATAAAAGTGATCAAAATTAATACATGCCAAAACAACAGCATCGTCATTAGACTGACTCTTACATGGACTAGTGAGTTCATCTATACTATATGGATATGTAATTCATAGGATTTGTTAGGACAGGATCAATAAAGAATTTTTATTGTGGGAGAGCTGACTAGACATGAAAATCTAATTACATTAATCCAGATATTATCATGGTATCCACTGAAACAAGTTATATGTATATATATATTTGCACATGCTTGTGTGTATATATATACACACATACACACATACATATATACATATACATAACTTAAAGCTTAGTAATGCAAGATACTTACTACTATTAATAATGTAGCTTGGAATCATTTTACCTTTTAATATTGCTGCTGAAATTCCAATGGTAGCACAAATAGGGGGGAGAAAAGCAAAGGCATTAAAGAGTTATATGGAGTAATAATTTGCCTGTGTTTGATGTGCCTACACGCATATATGGAGGAGAGAGGATCCGAGTTGAGAAAAAAGACTCAGAAAAAAAAAAAACCAGGAACACAGGAGGATTTAAGAAGATTAGAAATCCTATTCTGTTCTGTTTTTATTTCTACATCTTTACAAACATTCATCCTATTCACTTCATTGTTCTTAAATACTAGACACGTGGAAGATCCTCAAGAAGAATAAAGTAACACAAGAAGAGAAGATAACACACTGATCTGGCTAGTACCAGAGTACCACTGAACTTTTTTTTTTCCCCACTGTTTCACTTGGAAGTTACACTGAATTGAATCAATCACCTACCAAGCTGTTGGACAAACATCCCCAGGGATTCAAGAACCCTGCACAAATCCCACAACGTTAGTCATAACGTTGGAGGCATCTGCAGAGAGAAATACAGTTCTCTCTGCAGATGCCTCCAGCGGCTAGGTAAGCCCGCTCCCAGAAGCACGATGGCAGTCTATGTCTGATGGGTCACTTTCCCTCACTCCTCCACTATCCCCCGGTGTCAAACTAAAAAAGAGTACTAGTGAGACCTTGCATTTATACAATTATTTGGGTTTCAAACAGCTTTCAAGTTACTAACAAACATTTTGGCCTAGAGAGGACTACATATTGTCACAACTTAAGGCATGCTACCCTGTCCTTCACACACCAGCCAGTTTTAACTCTTGTAACTTATAAATCCTTATGTGATAAACGTACACCTCAGTGGACAGAACCTGCTAGATTTTTACTGCCTTCACCAAGACAGTGGTCATCTGATTATTGGTGGCCTGCTGAAACCCAACTACTATTACATTGTATATAATGTCATTCCATACAATCTTTTTATTCCTTATAAAAGAAATGTAAGATGTAGTGTCAGTATAATTGAACAGTGAACACCTGAGACTGTTTAAATTGACTCTCTTGATATATTAGCTATATTTTTATCACTGGGCAGAACCATAGCAGAAGTGATAAATGTCATATAAAAAATAAAATTCGAAAAACATCCTAAGTTAGCAAACAAAGCAAAATAAATGTTTTACAACTCTTATTTCCAAAAATATTTTTCGAAACCATCTTCTATTTTACCAGTTAACCAAAAGTAACTTTTTATAACTCATTTTTATTATCTAACTAGTAAAATCAATGCTAAGCTGTATAAAAAACACGTGATTTTTTACCCTTACCTCTATCTTTTGCTTTGTCAGAAAGAAGCACTTCCACCTCCTCATACTCCCGGATGGCATCCAGTATGATGCTTCCTTCTTTACTGAATAAGAACAGCATGGGGATCTTGATGTCATCTGTGTCTTTTCCATCACCCGCCATCTGGAACAGAGGGGCAGTATCACTGCTGCTCCCCTCATTGTCATCTAGCCAGGAAATGAATAGAGTAAACGTCAAAACCTCTGTCCATTAAAAAGATCTATAGACCAATCTTTATTATTTTTTTCGCCTGTTGGCGGCATTTATTTTATGCATCAAGAATCAGAAAAGTGAACATACTTTTAGAGCTCACTAATTCCATTCCTAGAAATTTATTCTGAGGAAGAACTCAAAACAAGCAAAATGATCTAGTTCTAAAGTAGTTTACTGGAATACTATTTGTAATTGTGAACAACTGTGAATTATTTTTTTTAAAGGTTTTATTTATTTGACAGACAGAGATCACAAGTAGGCAGAGAGGCAGGCAGAGAGGGGGGGGAAGCAGGCTCCCTGCTGAGCAGAGAGCCTGATGCGGGACTCGATCCCAGGACCCTGAGATTATGACCTGAGCTGAAGGCAGAGGCTTTAACTCACTAAGCCACCCAGGCACCCCTATTATAAGCAAATTATAATTAATTACTTAATGGAACACACAGAAAAACAGAATATTACTATTACATGAAAAAGTAGAACACAATAATCCATAATTATGACTAAAAACTTCCATATGCTTATAAGAAAGCCCAGAAATATAAATATTCAAAGCCTTGGCTTACAATGATAGAATTATGAATGAAATTTCATTGCTGTTTAAGATTTCCTTTAATGGCATTTACCAAACTATTAAATGATAGCTCCTATTTCTATACTGTTCACAAAGAAGAATGATGATCGTGGTTCTTCCTCTGTAAGTTGAGGTGAACACTACAGTTGTTTCACACGGGTGAGGTAACTGCTGTAGGACTGCTAAATAACTGCTTTACTGGTGAGGTGGTCACGCCCCCCTCTAACTGCGCTGCGCAGGCCAGATGAGAAGCCTGCCTGTCCCTTCTCAGAGAGCTTGCTGTGATAGGCCCTGCTAAGTGGAGAATACCAAGTAGGACTCTCCTCCTTAGCGATAATTGATTGGACAAAGCAGGGCCACCTGGCTCTCAGTCTCTCTAGAGGCCCCGGAAGTGGCACACCGCAAGACGGTTTCAGTTAGCAATGGACAGGGATCTAATAAGGGGGCACAGACTCAGGACTGAGGCTCTAATTTTAGAATGACCTGTTTGGAACTAATGAGCAAAGAGGGAGCAAGCTGGTGAGAAGCTGGAGAATGAAGCAGAACTGCAAAGAGATGCAGCGAAGAGAGTCTATGAAGAGAAGAGAGTATAGGAAGACTGAAAGATACGAGAGAGAGATGTGAAAAACTCTAGCAGCTATCATGGTTTCTGATGACTTTTATTCAGCCGAATTTCTTACTCTCACATTCAATTAAAATAATCCAGTTCCGGGGACGCCTGGGTGGCTCAGTGGGTTAAAGTCTCTGCCTTCGGCTCAGGTCATGATCCCAGGGTCCTAGGATCGAGCCCCGCATCAGACTCTCTGCTTAGCGGGGGACCGGATTCCTCCTCTCTCTCCCTACCTGCCTCTCTGCCTACTTATGATCTCTGTCAAATAAATAAATAAAATCTTAAGAAAATATACAAAAGATTGGGGTGCCTGGGTGGCTCAGTGGGTTAAAGCCTGCCTTTGGCTCAGGTCATGATTCCAGGATCCTGGGATCGAGCCCCACATGGGGCTCTCTGCTCGGCAGGGAGCCTGCTTCCTCCTCTCTCTGACTGCCTCTTTGCCTACTTTTGATCTTTGTCTGTCAAATTAAAAAAAAAAAAATCTAAAAAAATCTAAATATATATATATGTATATATAATATATATATACACAATAATAAAATAAAATAATAAAATAATCCAGTTCCATGCAGTAAACAAACCTCCCTTCTTAAACCAGCTTAAATCAATTATTGTCTCTTGCAGCCAAATGATTATTCTAAGATAATTTTCACTTTTAGTACTTGTGATAAAAAACAGCTAAGCCCTAATCTGCTCATTTATATACAATGAAAACCAGCAAAACCAAACAAAATACTTCATCAGAAACAAACAAACAAAAAAAATAAATAGGGAAAAGATGTTATAATACAAGAAATTTTCTCTTTAAAAGTGATATTTCCTGGGGCACCTGGGTGGCTCAGTGGGTTAAACCTCCGCCTTCAGCTCAGGTCATGATCTCAGGATCCTGGGATCGAGCCCGGGATCAGGCTCTCTGCTCAGCAGTGAGCCTGCTTCCCCCTCTCTCTCTGCCTGCCTCTCTGCCTATTTGTGATCTCTGTCAAATGAATAAATAAAATCTTAAAAAAAAAATTTCCTGAGAGTAAGGATCATTGCCTCTTACTTGTTTACCCACTGAACTCAGTAGAAGATTCTACTAATAACAGCTATTAAAGAAAACAAACTTGAAAAACCTTGCAGAGTATAGAATACCTTGAGAATAAGACTTCGTGGAAACCTAAACTACTCCATATGTGTTCCAGCCCTTATTTCTTCTATTTTATATTTTTTAAGTCTTGGTAAAGAGGTGTTCAAAATGATAGTGATGACAAGTTATTAAATTCTTCAATAAAAACAACCTCACAGTGTGGAAAATCACCAAGGATGAAGAGATCATTTAAGTTGGGCAGCAGCAGCCTTTTTCTGTAATTGGCCAGAGAGTGAGTATTTTAGGCTATACAGTTCTCTACTCTTACTGTTGCTCGGAAGTAAGCATACACAATATGGAACAAACAAACATGGCTGTGTTTCAGTAAAACTTCTATTTACAAAAAAAGGCAGTGATGTGGACTTGGCCTACAGGCTGTAGTGTGCCAATTGCTGATTTAAGTTATTAAGCAGAACTTCTCCTAATACTGAATTAACTACTGAAATCTCTGCACTCAATAAATCAGCCCTGAAGTGCCCGTATAGGATAAGCAAAAGGAAGAGTAAATAATTATTTTCACTGAAATAAATCCTAGTATTTTATTTCAAATGCCTTAATTTTTACTTACCTTGAATTGGAAAAGGAAATCTATCCCAGAAAGAAGGAAAAAATTCAAAATAGATTTTTCCCTGTGCGAGAAGCTATAAAAACTTTTAACTTCATAATTAGGATGTGATCTCAGGTCTTGCAGTTCTGAATATAAACTATATACTTAAAGCAAAGAAAAATTTGGGGCACCTGGGTGGCTCAGTCAGTTAAGTGTCTGACTCTTGATTTCGGCTCAGGTCATAGTATCAGGGTTGTGAAATCAAGCACGGCATGGGGCTCCCTGGTCAGTGGGGAGAGCCTGCTTGAGACTCTCTCTCTGCCTCTCTGCACCCTCCACCCTGCTCCTTCTCTCTGAAAATAAATAAACACATCTTTAAAAAGGAAAGAAAAATTTCTTTTTTTCCTGGCAGTCAAGGTCTGCTTGTTAGTGATTTTCTATGAAAAATAAAAGAGCAGAACACACTGGTTGAAATACGGAGGTAAAATGATTTGAGTTCGTAATTTCAGTGGAAAAAAGACCCAAGGAAAAAAAAATTTGCTAGGAACTAGTGCTTATACCTATGATATGTAAACTATTATACTAAGACATTTTGTATATATTATAGTCAAACCTTAAAACCACCTGGAAGATATTTATTACCACTTCTACTAGAGCTCAAAAAATATTCTACCGAGGGGCGCCTGGGTGGTTCAGAGGGTTAAGCCGCTGCCTTCAGCTCAGGTCATGATCTCAGGGTCCTGGGATCGAGTTCCGCATCGGGCTCTCTGCTCAGGAGGGAGCCTGCTTCCCTTCCTCTCTCTCTGCCTGCCTCTCTGCCTACTTGTGATCTCTCTCTGTCAAATAAATAAATAAAAAATCTTTAAAAAAAAAAAAATTCTACTGAATAAACCAATAAACTAAAGCTAAGCCAAGGTCACACCATGATCTTGCGGCGGAGCCAGGAACTGCACCCCAATGTATTTGAGTCCAAAGCCTGCATCTTTGTGGAGGAATGGGTATTTTTAATGGCTTCCCACTGGAGGTGCCAGAGTGTAATTCTTGCCTTTAGAGGGCTTTGGATCTGAAAGCACATTTTCTTACCATGCTGTTGGGTGCTTTGGGGTGCCCCCACGTTCTTATCTGTCCCAAGTACTTTTATTGGCCTTAATATACAGAAACCCCAATCTAGACTTTCAAAAAAGATATACAAGACACAGACATTATTTAAGAGAGTCACTGGATTACCCACCCATTATGCTGTCTGGTGAACTAAAAATAATGTGATGAATTCTGCTAACATTTTGACAAACCCAAGGAAAAATCCTAAAAATGATCTCCTCCCAGTGTACCCAATGGCACAGAGGAGTACTCACCAATAACAATGCCACCAATGGCACCCGCATTCTGAATGTTGCGAGCCTTTTCTGCAAACATGCACTGTCCTCTTTGTATCAAAGCGATTTTTCCCATCACTGCCTCGGGGTTAGTAAGCTCTGAACAACCATTGTATGGTTTACTGCTTGCAACAAATCCTCTGGTCTGTCAGAAATAGAAGGAAGTTAAATATCCTTTTGTCTTCTCAAATCACTCTCTAGTCAATACAATTCACCATCTAGGGCTTTACTTCATTTCTAATGATAACATATCCAGTATAAATTTAGCAAAAAGTTTTTGTTTTGAACTCTTTTGCAAATCATAGTACCCAACCAACATTTTACTGTGCTCTGCAGTTTATAAAACATAACTACTTTTTAAAGCATATAGAGCACATATATATTTGTATATAAAGCATAAATACAGTTTATAAAACATAAATTACTAAAGCTGATCTTTATAATGACTCTAAGAAAAAAAACATAGAATATCTCCATTTTACCTATGGGGAAACTAAGACAGACTTGGGTTACATAATTTACTCAAAGACACAATGTTAGTAAGTGGTAAAGTTGGAATTCATAGGCAGATTCACTTCATACCCACATCCACACTTAAAATAGCTGGGAACCACTTTTAAACCATCATTATAGGCAGAAAAATTTTTTGAAAGAGGGGAAAAATGGATTTAATCTACATGAATCTGTAAGCAGCTCTCTTCCTAGAATGATCAATCCATCCGAGAACTGATTTTAAAGATACCAACATAAAGATACTTTAATATCCCTCTCTCTCCTAGAATGCAAACTCCACAAGGGCATGATCTGCACGAGCTTCATAAACAACACACACAGCTAACATCTAAAACAGGACCTAGAATACAGTAGTACTGGACTCAAAAAAGAGCTGCTTGACTGGATGAGTCAATCTATAAACATTTAGAGCTTTAAAGTACACACACAAAAAACATCTCCGTTAGAGGGAATGGAGTTCAAAGAGCATTGGCTTTAGATAATCAGGCAACTTGGGTCTGGTCCCAACTCAGCAAC
Source organism: Mustela nigripes (assembly GCF_022355385.1). Lineage (NCBI taxonomy): Eukaryota > Metazoa > Chordata > Mammalia > Carnivora > Mustelidae > Mustela > Mustela nigripes. Next base: position 20,408,537 of record NC_081566.1, read on the forward strand.
TAGTTACATGAATGTGTGAACTGTTTAACAATGTAGGTATTTGTTTCCTACATTAAAACTAAGGGGCTGGGCTAGCTTAGTGGCCTTCCGAGAGTTGGCTTGGTGGGACCACAGTGTCATGCTCTCTATGGCCACCTGAGCGAGAGCATCTCTGGTTTTAGTTGTGTTCTACCTTAAAGCTCCAAGTTAGATTTCTGTTCAATGAAAGGTTCTAGTAGTTGCTAAAAAGTCCAAAAAACCATTTTTAGATAAATTAAAGATACCAAATTACAGAACAGGCCAAGAACTAGACAATATGTGAACAACATTTTAAGTAAAATTTTTAAGCATGTTGTATACATAAATTATGACTCAAAATTTTCAAGATATAAAAAAAAAATTTTTCAAGATATGCTTTTAACTTTAATCTGCTTTAATCTGGGAGAATGGATATTTGGGTTTTAGTAGATTAAATATTTAGGTTTAACAAACTGAAACTACTAAATTAGACTAAGCAATGAGACAATACTTACACAATACATTCAGTTTCAACAAGCATATTGTAAGTGTACACACCTCTTTATGTTTAGACAGATCTAGCCCAAACTGAGCTGGTCCAGCAGTTAACACTACCCTGCCAAAAAATGGATGGGAAACAATTTGTACAGCCCGTGGAGGTAGCTGCTGTTCTTTCTGTTGCTGACTTGACAATTCAATCATCTCCTGCATAAACCTCAACCCATCTTCAGCATCAATTGAACTAGCAGCCTAGGGAAAAAAAACAGATTAATTTTATCCTTTTGAAATGAAAACTTTCAACTTTCTGATGTCTTAAATACTAATGCACTATATAACCTACTCTAAAATTTCCCCTTTCGGTTTCAGTCCCTATCAATTACTTATGGCCTGATTTGTCCGAAAAATACTACTTCTGGAAATATTTTCTGAAAGTACATTTGTAATTTTTTTCAACATCTCCTTCACTGTTCTACAAACCACTTCTGATACAAATTGAGAACTGGACTTCCACCAAATGCTGAAATGTTTACTTTGCTTGATTTTTTCCACTGCTTCCCCTTTTAAGAAATAAACCTCATACTGATCCATACTTCGCTTCTTTGGAATTATGATCCAATAATCACACTAAATTCAAAATATATGTATCAGGCTTCTATTAAGATCCCAGCAATGGACTAGGAACTGGGGACAGAGTCTTTCACTTTAAGAAGTTTGTATCTAGGGCGCCTGGGTAGCTCAGTGGGTTAAGCCGCTGCCTTCGGCTCAGGTCATGATCTCAGGGTCCTGGGATGGAGTCCTGCATCGGGCTCTCTGCTCAGCAGGGGCCTGCTTCCTTCCCTTCCCCTCTCTCTGCCTGCTGTGATCTCTCTCTGTCAAAGAAATAAATAAAATCTTTAAAAAAAAAAAAAAAAGAAGAAGTTTGTATCTAGAGGATACAGACATATAAATTTACCTATGATAAAATTCTCATGTGGGAAATTAGTCTAGCAGCACAGACAAGGGAATGTTTGATTCTGCCAGTGTGGATCTGGGAAATATTTAGAGAATGATATTTGAATTGAGTCTTAACAGAGGAAAAGCTGAAGAATGCCTACCTTAGTGGAAAAAAAAGGTGGATTCCTCACACTTAACAGGAAAAGTTAACTGTACTTGACAGAGTTAGAGGACAAGACAGAACAGAGAGAAGTTTGGAGACAGAGACAAGTTCAAGACTATCTAGATATATCCAGGTTTGGTGACTTAAAGAGAATGATGCTAGGGGTATTGAGATGGCAAACAAAAAGGAAGAAAAATGGACTGAGATTGGGGCACAAAGAGATAATCCAGGTTTAGACAGAGACTGAGATGCAGACACATGTCATACATATGACCGGCAGATAAAAGCTGAATTTAAGAGTATAGGTAGGAATCAGGGTTACCTACGTACATCTAAGAAATCACACGTACAAAGATGACAGCTGAGCTTGCAGAAACAGATGTGACTGCGAAAGAAGAATACAGAGAGAAAGGGGTGCGATCCAGACTCTCTGGTAGTGCCTATATTGAGTGGCTGTGGCAAAAAAGGAAAGTTCCAAAGGAACGCACAAAGCAATAAACAGAAAAGTAGAAAAGTTATATGTTGCTGGAATGCCCTGAAAGCCAAGAAAGGGGTATATTTTAAAAAGGGTCAGTCAACAGTTACAAAAAAACTAATCAAATAAGGATTAAGAGGTCACTGGGTGGTAGTTATGCCATTGGTGGCGTAAGTGAACATGTCACTAGAGATGCTGCTCTCTCTACTGAAAAGTGACAGTAAGTGAAACATAAGGGAGCAGGCAGAAGACTCTTTAAGAAAGGACTGATATGACAACAGAGATGAGAAAAGAAATCAGAGGGAAAACTAAGGTTGTGGGAAGTCTGGATTTGAGATTAAGGGATACCATGTTGAAATTCTTTAGCAAACTGTGTTTTTTCTCACAATCAATATATTAATAAGGTGAATAAACTGAAAAATTAAAAGGTCTCATATTATGAAAGCTTTTTAAAGCAAAAAACAATAGAAGTTTCTCAAAAAGCTATGTTATTTTTCCTAGGCATAGACAAATACTTGCAAATTTTGATTTTCACAACGAATAAAAATAAAATAAAAGATTTTTGGAAACTAAAATACTGTAAACTACAGAGGTACTGAAATGAATTACTAGCTTTTAAGATTTGCTGTAAAGGGTGGAAAGACAAGGTGCTGAGAAACAGAAAACTCTGAACTTGAGCCCTACATTTGACTCTACTGATTTCAGAAAATTACCCAACCTATTCGTGATTTTTTTTGATGTTTTATTTTTTTAATTTAATTTTATTTTTTCAGTGTTCCAAGATTCATTGTTCATTTGATTTACACTAGGAAGGGGCCGAATTACATGGCTTTCCAAGATACTTCCACGTCCTAAAATTCTGATTCTCTAACTTTAAATCACATATTAAAAGTTTTTAGAAAGCCAAATGTCATTATCTTATGAAAGCTGATGAGACCAAAAAGGGCAGAGATGGTAACTAATTAGTACAGCAATGGCTTACTTGGATTGCATGTTGAACCAACTGGACTCTCCCATCTTTGAGGTGAATCAAACTCACCCCCATCTTCTTCAAGATTTCTAAATGTTCAGGATTAGTGGCCATGAAATCTCTGGCTCTCAGAGGGGGTTTAGCTCCACTCCTGAAACTCTCCTCTCTGCTAAAAGTAATTATAGGCAAGGCTTAGAAAACTACAAATCAGAACTGGGGAAAAACCCAAGACAAATAAAAATAATTTTAGATACTTGCAAAACTGCTAGTTTTAGAACTAGTAGAACTGGAAAAACTGGAAACAGCTATTTTCTCATATATAACTTAGTTTATTAAGTGGCATGGTCAAATATATTTTACAGTTACCAAAGCATGTATATTATCTACAAGTCTGTATTAGTCGACAGCCTTATAACTATCTGAAAGCACAGAAAAGGTTGGCTTGGGGATTTGTTATTATTGATTTCTTCCCTGAAAAACAAGGAAGCAAAACAGCATTTCTATCTGTGCATAATAACACTCACTTAAAAAAAAAATTTTTTTTTTAATTTCTTATTGATGGCCTTTCTAATGTAACTATTTAGGAAAAAATGAACTCATTAAGCCAAAAAATTTTATTTAAAAACTAAGAATCAGTACTTCATCAAAAAACAAAATCAAATGAAATAAGAAACTGTATTTTCACTACATAGAAACTACAGCTTAAAGGAAAAATACTTCCTACATAAACAAGATATGTGGAAGTATTTGAAGAAACTATTTTGTGTAAAAATGAACTACAGAAGTTAACTATTATATGCCACCCACTGACTATTAACAGTTCATTAAACAAAATAATCACCATAATAAATATCCATAATAAGAAATAACTTTGCGGGACGCCTGGGTGGCTCAGTTGGTTAAGCAGCTGCCTTCGGCTCAGGTCATGATCCCAGCGTCCTGGGATCGAGTCCCACATCGGGCTCCTTGCTCCGCAGGGAGCCTGCTTCTCCCTCTGACTCTGCCTTCCACTCTGTCTGCCTGTGCTCGATCTCGCTCGCTTTCTCTCTGACAAATAAATAAATAAAATCTTTAAAAAAAAAAAAAAAAAAAAGAAATAACTTTGCCATCTAACTTTACCAATGAATAACTTTTCATTAGTGATAACTACATACTTCAATATGTTTTTGGTCTAAGTGAACATCTTCTTGGCCGTTATATATTCCTTACACTCTCTGTCATTTACTAACAATTAACTTCGTTATTAACAAGTATGAAATAAAACATCTTACACTCTGATGATGCCTCTAGGACAGCTCTTATCCACCACATTTTTCAAGGGTTCACGAATACTCTGAGCATACAGTGGATCATTAGGAAAGAGAATCTGAGTGTTTGGACAAGTCCAGTCAAAATTACTGTCATCCAGTTCTGTATAATCTGAGGTCTACAATATAAAAGAATGTTACATAAATAAAAATAATTATTTTACTAAACATTATAGCATGTTCATATAAAACATTAAGTGAAATCTAAGCGTGTATAGGATAAACAATATAATAAAACAAGAATACAATAAGTGTATATAAGATAAAACTGTAAGAAAACAAAATAAAGGGGGGCGCCTGGGTGGCTCAGTGGGTTAAGCCGCTGCCTTCGGCTCAGGTCATGATCTCAGGGTCCTGGGATCGAGTCCCGCATTGGGCTCTCTGCTCAGTGGGGAGCCTGCTTCCTCCTCTCTCTCTCTCTGCCTGCCTCTCTGCCTACTTGTGATCTCTCTCTGTCAAATAAATAAATAAAATCTTTAAAAAAAAAAACAAAAGAAAAAAAAATATCAAGTGTACTTTTCTTCCTGCCATACATATATTTATTGAATTCTATTCATGAATTATTTTTCACTTGGAAAAATAACCACATAAAAGAGAGGAATAAGACATTTAATTAAAAAACATAACCTACTGTATTCTTCTTAGAGATACTTTGATTTGTAGTAGAGAGCCAAAGAGGTAATAGATGAGCTTCTGTTGTAAAGATGTAATCTTCTATGTCAAAAATAATGTCCTCTTTATCAGCAAATAGCAGGTAAAGATACTTAAACATCTCAGCCAAGAAGAAAGAATCCATCCTGAGATAAAAAGTCACAAATAAATCTAAGAACATAAAAATATCCAATGCCAACTATCTGAAATAGACAGAGTCAAGGTCAATGAACAAGTCTATACCAATTCCGATGTCCAAAGTACTATAGTATCTATCTTTTCCCCCAATGGAACAGTCTTGACTCGAAGCATATTCCAAGGGAATGAAAAACATCAGAGGGGCTGCCTACCACACAGGTACACTAAATCTTGTCAATAGTACCGACAAGATTTTTCCCATTGGCCTTCCAATGAAGGAGAGTTTTCCATTTCTTCTACAGAGAACCAACAGCAGGGAGGTAATGCAGATAAACTTTACCACTGAGAGCCATACAAGAATTCAATTAATATTAAGCTGGATAAAGTAAAACAATTTTGATGGAGTTCATTATGTAGCTATTTAAGTGATAAGCAAGAAGGCTTTAAAGGTAAAGGAAATCACTTACAAAAAAATTACAAGAAAAAAGTACAGCACAAAATCACAGGGACTACGATTATAACTTTGTAAATCTTTAAATACTTATCAAAAAGGGAACAGAGAAGAAACAAAGGGGATAAAAATATATGCGACTTTATAAATTATTTAATGTTACAATGTTTTAATTAACATTTTTTAAAAAGGCTTTAATAAAATTAAAAGTGGCAGAAAAAGAGCATAGCTGTTAGATGGAGTTATAGTAACATGGAATTTATCACATTTACTACCTCCCAAAGCAACTTGTAATTTACTGGACAGATAGCATAGTTTCACACCTCCAGCCAAGCACAAGTCCTGGCACACAGTAGGCACTCAATAAACATTTACTAAATCAAAAGCAAGTTTTAACAGTATTACTGAAGAATGAACTAGAGAGGCAATGGAACACAGAGGTAACGATTTGGGCTTTGGAAATAGAAGACTTTCCACCGACTAGCTGTAGAATCATAAGAATATTATAGAAGGACTGTGAGTTTCCGTTTATTTTTCTGGAAAGGACATAATAATGCATGTCTATGTCTAACACTGGGGTAAAGACTAAAAGAGATACTACACATTTATTATTTAGCACAGCACCCGGCATATGTAGGAGCTCAAAAACAGAGCTATCATTATTTTTCCTATACAAAATGTTTGTTTTAGAACATCTATAATCTTTCAAATTTTTTTGAACATTTTATATGTTAATCTTTTCAGAATAGATAAAACACTTCCTGTCAATCTGCAATATACTTATAATAATTTAACCTTCACTGGGGGATAGTTATTATCATGAGCAAATGCTACCTTGAGAACCACACACTGATGAGCAGGGTGTTGATTTTTGGGCGAATTCTAGAACTTACTATGAAAGAGATGGTTAGCAAACACTTAGAATAGAGAAATGGTAAAATCACTACAGTACAAATTGGGTAAGGCTAGCAAACTGGGTATCATATCATATAATTTCATTTGTATTATAAAACCATAAATATAGGGCGCCTGGGTGGCTCAGTGGGTTAAGCCGCTGCTTTCGGCTCAGGTCATGATCTCAGAGTCCTGGGATCGAGTCCCGCATCAGGCTCTCAGCAGGGAGCCTGCTTCCCTCTCTCTCTCTCTGCCTGCCTCTCCATCTACTTGTGATTTCTCTCTGTCAAATAAATAAATAAAATCTTTAAAAAAAAAAAAACCATAAATATATACATATATGTAATAAAACTATCTGGAAGACTATCAAATTGCCAACAGTAGTTATCTTAGGGCGGGCAAGCAGGGAAGTGTCTTAGGAAAGATTTTTGATATTCTTTTTGCCATTTATATTCTTTCAGTGATCATTAAGGAACATACAGATATTCCCATTTTGAAAATTGTATATGTGTATGCTCGTGAGCCAGGGGACAGCACTGACAGATCTGTAAGGGAATAAGCAACCAGATGCAAAAAACTTGCAACCTGAAAGCCCTCAAATGTCATACCACAAGGTATACTAGTCATGGTCCAAACCAGAATTCTTCCCCAACAATTTAGATGGCAACTTTTTAAGGTATGCCTATCGAAACTGCAGATCACTGGAAACAGGTAATTTAGGTAGTATCTTAGATGACTGAGATGAGATTCAAACTCCCTTCTAGGTCTAGAAACACACACACACAAACAACCCAACAAAATCAAATTTTGATAGGCTAAGGATAAAGTTCGAAGTTTACAACAACAACAACAACAAAATCGCTTTCTTTTTTTTTTTTTTTTTTTTAAAGATTTTTATTTATTTGTTAGAGAGAGAGATACAGAGCGCAAGCACAGGCAGACAGAGTGGCAGGCTAGAGGCAGAGGGAGAAGCAGGCTCCCTGCCAAGCAAGGAGCCCGATGTGGGACTCGATCCCAGGACGCTGGGATCATGACCTGAGCCGAAGGCAGCCGCTTAACCAACTGAGCCACCCAGGCGTCCCACAAAATCGCTTTCTTAAAAGCAGGTTGGGGAATACCCATTTGTCAGGCCACAGTTAAGTAACTGAAGTGAACTGGCCACAAACTCACTGTGAGCTGAATATAATAAAGCTGCTCAGAATCTAAAGCTTCTCTGGTAACACAGAATGATGATTAGTAGTTCTCGACCTTTCGCTGGGCCAAATGCAGGAGAGGTACAATGTTGCCATGAGAAACAGTGAGTTGATGAAGCCCTGATCCTCAGCTGGATGGAGGACGAAAGCCCATCAGCTGCTCAGAAAATTAGCGACCTCACAACTGTTCTCGAACAGTGATGTTTTGCCAGGCACATCCTGAGGATGGCTAATTCTGGACATGATACTTTAAGAGATACTCTAGGGCGCCTGGGTGGCTCAGTGGGTTGAGCCGCTGCCTTCGGCTCAGGTCATGATCTCAGGGTCCTGGGATCGAGTCCCGCATCGGGCTCTCTGCTCAGCGGGGAGCCTGCTTCCTCCTCTCTCTCTCTGCCTGCCTCTCTGCCTACTTGTAACCTCTCTCTGTCAAATAAATAAATAAAAATCTTTAAAAAAAAGAGATACTCTACATACTGGAATATAATCAGACTGGGGCAAAGGCTGTGGTGAACGGTCTAGAAACAATGTCATATAAGGAATATTTACAGGTAAAAATAGGAGATTGCTAAATTTACAAAACTGGAACTCTCTACATAGAGTAAATCATGCCTTGCTCTGTAATTCCTCAACCTGTTACTCTTTTTTCAACTATAGCATAAATCACCTGGTTGTAATTGTATCTTTACATACTTATCTTCACTAACTACAAGTCAAGGGAGGGCAGGAATGGGTTCTAATTTCTCTTCCCATCCCCACAAGTAAGTGCAGTGCCTGGCATTCAGCAGGTGCTTAATTATTTTGTTCCTTGCATGAGCTGTCAGAATAGCACTGCGTTCAAGAGCCAATCTTCCTTGATAAGAATTCTAATTACTAATTGTGTGATCTTCGGTAAGTTCCCCAACCTTTCTGTGCCTTGGCTTCTTCACCTACACAATGAAGATTATAACAGAAATTACACATCAGAGGGTTGTTGTCAAGATCAAAGGAATTAAACAAAGCAGGGGCTTAATCAGAAGAGTGCCCAAAATGTAGACAGCAGTAAATAAATATTAAAAATAAATACACAGCTTGTTGGTATCTACATGCCTACTTCCAAAAACCTATCCATTTCTCACCAGCTACGATCAGGGAAGTAGGTCTCAAGCCTCATTAACTATTATCTAATTACTCTCGAGTGAAGGACTAAGGACAGCTCTGAGTAGATGATGAGGGCTGTGTCTCACCTGCCTCTACCCCTCTGCCTGAAATTCCTTTTACTACTGTTTTCTCATCCTTATCTTGAAGGATGATACAGAAGCCTCCAGAAACCCTCCAGGGACTGTCATATCCCAATCTTTAATACGTTTCATGGCACATTTACAAAGTAGTAGCATCTCTTTATCTGCCTATTCTCAGTGATTCAAAGATGGAAAAGACATGTCTTCTATCTTAAATCCTCAAAAACTAGTATAACTCTGGCACATAAAACACTTCATAAACACCTGTGGAATGAACATTTGGTAACCAAATCAACAAATGTTAGTGTTCATTAGAGATGTGCTGCTAGGTTCTGGATGGTTAAAATAACCAGATAAGTAATTCTGGAATAACTGTAATGTTAGTGAATATCACAGTAACCAAAGTATGCTTTTTACAGCTCGAGTATTTCATGCCATCCACATCTATCCGATATGTGATGAAAGAGAAATTGACAATGGTCTTCCCCAGCCCTTCAAATCGGCAACAGAATAAGAAAGAATACACACATTAACCAAGACATGCTTTGAGGAATTCTTGACTAGCAAAAATCATAATCCAGATCATTCGTCATCATCTTGATAATTTCAAACATTGTACATAATATAAAAACTATTAACACAGGACCCCCTCCCCGCATTCCTAATACTCCTAATACCAAGGTTCTGATATTTAACATTTATTTATTCATCTACTTAAAAATCATTTAAGCACCTACTATATGCCAGGCACTATGATAAAAATACAGACTGTTCAAACAATTTTAAATAAGCCCATTCAAGAGTTTAAAATATAAACACAATGAACTACCTTTTGCATCTTCAAAAACCTTTTGTAAAAGCATTAAGTGTATCTGAATTCTAAGAGTTGTATTTTGTGTTGTTTCAGAGTTACCCTGAGGAAAGGGGATGTTAGGAATTGTTTTACCTGTCCTCATGACTTCCAGTACGAACATCCTTCATGGCAGCAAATCCGCAAGGCACTCTAGCATATTTATTTAAATTTTCAATAAGTGTTTTCCCTACTTCAAGGTAGTAAGGATCTCCTGTAGCCTATTAAAAAGGAGAATATATGTATACATATATATAGCTTATATATTACCATATACCCACTCATTTATCAGGGATTTATTGAGTACCTACTAGGTGCTTAGGCATTGTATCAGGCACTGGAGTATATGTTACATAGAACTTAGCTCTGAAAATAAGCCAGGGATCTGCTTTATGGAATATAACTGGAAAGCTGTCCAATTACATTTCTCAGCCCTTTGATAAAATTTTCAAAGCCCAAAAAGGTAAGAGACATGCTTTAGAAAGCAGCTCTAAAATATAACATTTTTCTTTTTAGAAATGTTTATGTAAATATTTTGAAAAGACACAAAACTTAGGTGTCAATTCTTCTATCTTTCAATAATTATGGTCTAGATGAATGAAAACCGTAACATATCCAATCATGATAACATTAAAACAAGGACTTTGAAAACCCAATAACTATTACAAGGTAGTGAGATATCCAACAGAGAATGGGGACTAAACAGCAAAAAGAGAGGTAAAAGAGCTTACTTTATATAAGAAGTAGGTACTTTCTGCAAATTCTGGTCTTAAAGGATGTTGAGCCCAATGTACCCTGAAATCTGTGGTAAATGCCTAGACAAAACAACATATAAACAGGTATAGAAATGTGATTAAAAAATAAACAACTGGTTCCAGAGTATACAGTATATAAGTTAGACTATAAGAAAATAAAATTAAAATATTGGTAACAATTTTCATCAATAAAATGAAAATATTCATTGCTTAAATCATAATTCATTTTTGCTAAAGTGCTATTTTTAGCAATTAAAGTATTTCTGTAAATGATCATTTTGGCTATTAGGAAGCGTAGAGAAAACTATGAAACTCAGTAATGCTACTAAATGGGTCTTTGTGTTTTCTTTTTCCTTATCTCCATTTTTTCCTCTTAATTATTATTATTTTTTTAAAGATTTTATTTATTTATTTGACAGAGAGAGATCACAAGTAGGCAGAGAGGCAGGCAGAGAGAGAGGAGGAAGCAGGCTCCCTGCTGAGCAGAGAGCCCGATGCGGGACTCGATCCCAGGACCCTGAGATCATGACCTGAGCCGAAGGCAGCAGCTTAACCCACTGAGCCACCCAGGCGTCCCATTTCCTCTTAATTATTAAGTCCCTTGTTCTATTTCTATTTTAGCATTTTAGTATATTCTTTCTTTTGTAACAACCTCAAATCCTCTGCAGAGTGAGACAAGGCATTATTTAAAAATAAAACTAGTCTCACTTGAAATTATTCACTAACAGAGCCAACTGGTTTAAAAAAAAAAAAAGATTAAAATAAAACCAAAACCTTTATGGGAACCAAATAAAACTTCATCTGTGATAAGATGTATTTAGTTGAACCTTGGTTTATTCTCAGTGGATATGAATTTTCTACAATGCATAGGCCTACTTACCTGAAGTCTAATAAAACTATACTTTCTCAAACAAACACTTACGGAAGCAATCTAGGGGCATCTGGGTGGCTCAGTGGGTTAAAGCCTCTGCTTCTGGGGGCACCTGGGTGGCTCAGTGGGTTAAACCGCTGCTTTCGGCTCGGGTCATGATCTCAGGGTCCTGGGATCGAGTCCCACATCGGGCTCTCTGCTCAGCAAGGAGCCTGCTTCCCTCTCTCTCTCTCTGCCTGCCTCTCTACCTACCTGTGATCTCTGTCAAATAAATAAATAAAATATTAAAAAAAAAAAAAAAAAGCCTCTGCTTTTGGCTCAGGTCATGATCCCATGGTCCTGGGATTGAGCCCCACATCAGGCTCTCTGCTCAGCGGGGAGCCTGCTTTTCCCCCCTCTCTCTCTGCCTGCCTCTCTGCCTACTTGTGATCTCTGTCAAATAAATAAATAAAATCTTTAAAAAAAAAAAATCTCTCTAGTTGGTGGGTATATGTAAAAGTTAGGACGAGAAAATATGTATGTAATGGCATAGATTAGGAAAGGCTGAGAAATATTACTTTGGGTTGTTTTCTTTTTCACAGAGGTCAGCATTACCTTAAATTAGACTTCTCTTAATACATGAGAAAAAGGAAAAACATATATAGTACTGTATAAACCAAAAACTACTTAATTAAATAAACTATTTAACCAGGAAAAATACAAATAGGAAAGAATAAACCAATCCTGAAAATAACATTTGCTATCTTTAAATTAGCAATTTATAATATATGTAAATTAGAATTCCAAAGATGATGTGCTTACCTCTGGTAGGAAATTATGTTTTTTTATCACCTGATATAACATTTCATGAGTTTCAATAGCAGGTCTAATATCCCCCTTTAAGACCTAGAAGTCAATAATAACAACAAAATTACCTAATAAAATAGGAGTTGACTTTATCTAGAGTCATTATATAAACAGAAAAATGTATATTAATTTTAAAATGTGACTCCATTTTGGTAACTCAATTTTAGAGATCACATATGCACTTAATTATTCTATGTTAATACTTTAAAAGCACAGGTTTTTTGGTGTGGGGTTTATTTGTTTGTTTGTTTGTTTTACCTGCAAACCTGGAAAAAAGGCAAGCAAAGCATCCATCCAAGTTCGAGCATTCAGCATTGGCTTGTGGATGTGTACATCAAGCAGAAGAGGTGGCTGGCTAATGTACCTCATTATGGCATCGTAGTGCTAGAAGATCACAGTATGTGTTCATGAAAGTAGATGAAAAAAGATGTATTATTCTTAAAAACAGTAATTAAATCTCACTGTGAAGAAAGTTAACCTGAATTTATATATAAATACATTTACTTATAAGCTATGTAAATATTTAAATTATTCTATATGGAAATCTTTCTAAAATATAGTATATATACTCCCCTGTGTTAAATCTGATGCAGAATATTAAAGACTATAGTTGAATATTAAAGACTATAATTAATAAAGAATCTTCTGAGGGGAGATCCTATTGCTGTCTTGTGGGAATGGCCCATGGCTGTGGCCAAAGGATGCTTTTATGTCCTCTTGAAATATAGTTATAGGCTTCTGTATTACAGAATTAGTTGCATTTTTCTCCTGTGTATAGGAAGTTTGGTCCCTTCTCAGCTAATGTAATACTCTGGTGGAGCTCACCACTACTTAAATTAATGTATCTAATTACTGTTACCCCTCTTACAGTCTGCTACACTTTTATATTCTTAAAAACTCTTTTCCCCCTTCTTTTACCTTCTAGGTATTTCTCAGATTTGACAAAAACAGGTTGAGCTGTTAGTCAATACATGAGCCAATTAAGAAAAACCTATCCTGGTTCACTTAAAAAAAAAAATCTTGTTATAATCTAATAATATGTGATCTTTTTTTTTTTTTTAAAGTATTCAACTGGTAACTTATTAGGTCTCTTACTGGTTTTTCCTAACTCATCTATTATTTAATAAATATTATTGAGTATCTGCTAGATGCTAAGGCATTGTTCTAACACTTCAAATGCACTAGCTTATTTAATGCTTCCAATAACTCTATGATAATACTAATATTCCCATTTTGTGGATAAGGAACAGAATTAAATAGTGTAAAGTTACTTGCCCAAAGTCACAAAACCAGTGGTACACCAGGATTTAAACTCAAGTGGGACAAACTCTCCTACGTTAGCCACTATACCATACTGTCTCTCAGTAATGTGGGTGAACTGATGGGTGCACAAAGAAATTATAAATGATGTTGAAAAGAATACAGTGATATAGCTGATGAGTTTACTGTACTGATTTCAATTTGCTTCAGTTACAAAGGCAATCCGATCAGGTTCAGTAATCCATCCCCTTCTCCCCTAAAAATATGCCTGTGGTTCTGACCCAGACTTAAAAAGAGTTATTGACCTGCTTTTGAAATGAATACTAGTTTCCCTAAATCTCCAAAGCCCTGCATGCATGGTGTGATCAAGGACTAGGCCAAATTTCCAAGATTTCAACAAGAACTGGAGTCCAAAGGAGAAAGATAACTAGTAATTTATTCCAATAAATTCACTTCCTTGTATAAAAGATTAGGTAAACTCAAATCTACTTATTTTATGACTTACTGGCAGAACTCAAAAACTTCTGAAAAGAGATGAAAATAAAATTACTTTGTAAACTAATTTTTGGAATGTATGTAGCTTTGTCCTGCCCTTGTCCAACATCATCAGGGAATACTGACAAAAAAACCAATACACATTTTAAAAAGATTGTTTCTCCAACTGTCACTCAGTTCAGTTTCTATCAAAATCTGGCACTCAAATAAAATTGGCTCTAAAGTTACTATAAAATTAGATCAACTTACTGTATTAAATCTTTCCAGAAAACTGTCATCTCCAAGCAAGACATAGGCTTTCAATAGATATTCATAATAGGAATCAATCCCTGCTCCAACTCCACTATCTATGAAAAAAATACATATAAACATGGTTTTTATTAAACAAGTCTTAAAACCTCTTGACAGAGTACAAGTGAGGATAGGAATACACTAAGAATGAAACGTCAGTGGCGCCTGGGTGGCTCAGTGGGTGAAGCCTCTGCCTTCAGCTTGGGTCATGATCTCAGCATCCTGGGATGGAGCCCTGAGTCAAGCTCTCTGCTCAGCGGGGAGCCTGCTTCCCCCCACCTCTCTGCTGCCTCTCTGCCTACTTGTGATCTCTATCAAATAAACTAATTAAAAAAAAAAAAAGAATGAAACGTCTAAACATAAAACTATTTAAAAGTTCAACATTTATAGAAATATTAACCTGACTATATGAATAACAATGGTTCCTTGCTGATATCTGTATATTTACAAAAAAAGAATCTTACTTTGCAAAACTCGTTACATAAGTCTTATTTAAAAGCAGGAGATAATAGGGGCGCCTGGGTGGCTCAGTAGGTTAAGCCGCTGCCTTCGGCTCAGGTCATGATCTCGGGGTCCTGGGATCGAGTCCCGCATCGGGCTCTCTGCTCAGCAGGGAGCCTGCTTCCCTTCCTCTCTCTCTGCCTGCCTCTCTGCCTACTTGTGATCTCTCTCTGTCAAATAAATAAATAAAAATCTTTATAAAAAAAAAAAAAAAAAAGCAGGAGATAATAGTTCTAAGAAGTTTTTCAAAGTTCATTTTCTCAGTGAGAAACTCCAAAAAGGAAACATTAGAGAGGACCATTATACGTTTTAAAAAACATTTAGATCCTTAATCAGTAAGACATCAATCTTTAAAGTTAGAGTAGATATGAAATCAAGACTGCTGCTGTTTGGAGGGTCCAATTTTAATTGCTGCGACTTCCTCCAAGATCATCACCGAGAACCAAAGGAAACCGTAAGAAGCCTGGCAGCATGGGCAGGGCAGGTAGGGAAAGGGTGGTTTTGGCCTGGAGCAGAAGGCAGCTGGACATGACTAAGAAAGAATCAAATAGGAGGGAAACTGCTAGAGCTTTGCTCTTGCTTCTCCCAAACCACTATCTTAAGACACACCTCCTCCTCCACTTGCTACAACTCAGGTCTCCTCAGGTCTCCTCAGGAGTAAAATCAAGACAGCACTGAAACCCTGCCTAAGGAATTGAACAAAAGAGGTGGGAACTAATTTTAGACATTCTTTCCCCTACCTTTCCTGGTGATTTCTGAGGTTGGTGCGTTTACAATTTAAATTACAACTACAATTACAATCTTAGAAATCCCTATACCCAGGGACCATGCCGCATCAATGAAATCAGACTCTCCTGGGGTCCAAGCATTGATATATTTTTTAAAAATTCTTAGAATTCATCCCTAAGATCACTGGGGATGACAGGGATTGGAATCTGACCTTCTCACAGAATAGGTGAAAAAGGAACATAAACTTATATGCCAAAAACATTTAAGCAGCATGACTTACTAAAAATAAAAAGAAGGTGCTGGAATGAGAATTTATCAGAAGAAGAAATAACAAAACAGGCACACTTACTTTAAATGATTTAATTTTAAAATTAGCCTAGTAGACATACTAAAGATAGGGAAGATACTAACAATATAAAAAAATAAGAAAAAAAATTTCAAGTAAGCTCTCCATCTTACATGGGGACTGAACTCATGCTCTATCAACTGAGCCAGCCAGGTGCCACACAAGAAAAATGTTTTAACCAGGCATAAATATACAGAATAAAAAATGAAACAGTTAAAACAACAAAGCAGATGGGACATATAGCAGAAAGGGTGAGGCTGAGGCAGAGATCAGCAAATTGGAAGATCACATGTGGCAATCTTCCAGAAGAAAGGAAGGCAGAAGGAAAAAAAAAGAAAATATAAAGATAAGATATATGGAGCAGAGAAACAGAATTGATTTAGATAATAGGAAGTATAAAAAGAGAGATTAATAAAAATGAAAAGAATATCTAAAAAAATAAGACCAGTTTTCAGCAATTAAAAACAAAGATTTTAAGGAGAAAGGACCCACAGAATATCCAAAGGAGAGCTAAAGAAAAGTCTACACCTAAAATTACAGACACATTTTTAGAAATTTCTCTTTGCTTTTAATATTCCTAGTCTTCCAAAGAGGAAGAATAGATCACACACATAAGGGCATAAAAATCAGAATATTTCTCGTTTTTTAATAGGATGTATGAAGACAACAGAATTGTATTTTCAAAGACTTGAAGGAAAAGAACTTAAATAGAAAATTTTATAAATATCCAAACGAACACTCAAATATGAAAGCATAATAAAATTGTTGGATATAAAAGGCCTCAGAACTATTAAAAGCTACTGAAAACAAGGATAAATAAGTAGGAAGGAAGACAAATCTACCAGATGTTGTTAGCAATAAATACACAAGGTACAAGTGACCAAATACCTTGACAGTTTGGTTTTTTACCTTTAAAGAAAGGAAAAGAGGGCTACGCTAAGACCAAAAGGAAAAAGAACATATTCACAGTGAATAAAAACTAAATAACTACATAATATTAACAAAACGAGGGGTGGAGGTTGGGGTGACAAGAGGTAGGAGAAGATGCTAAAGTTCATTTCTTACTAGAAGGTAAATAGAGGTTTCATTTAATAACAAAAGGATTAAAGAGAAAACAGGAAAGGTGGAACACACTGAAATTACAAATAAGATAGTATAAGTCCAAATATATTAAAAATAGAAGTAAATAGAAATACATAAAAAAATAGAAGTAAAAATAGAAGTAAATGTAAATGGACTGAAATCACCAATTTAAAGACAAAGACTGACAAGTTGGCTTTTTAAAACAATCCATAAATTTCATTAAGAGTTAACACTCAGCATGAGCACTTGAAAGACTGAAAATAAAAGGACAGAAAACTTATCAGGCAATTAAGCAAAATAAAGCTGATGTAGCTGTATTACTACCAGATTAGACTGTAAGACAAGGAATATTATTAGAGATGATCACTACATAATGAAGAAATACTTTAAATCATTTGTGTGTTTAAAACAAAAGACACAAAAATATTTCTCTCAACTAAGAAGAGAGAGCTATTTTAAATGAATGTACCTAATAAAACAGACTAATGCACCCAAAAATATATACAAAGCAAAACAAAACTACAAGGAGATATTAATAAGTCCACTACCACTGTCAGAAATTTTATCTACCTTTCTTAATTCTTAGTAGGACAAGCAAACAGAAAATCAGCAAATTGACACATACAGAACTCTATATCCAAGAATGAGAAAATACACACTTTTAAAGTGCATGCAAAATGTTCATAAAAACCAGTCATGTTTGGGGCACCTGGGTAGCTCAGTTGGTTAGGCACATCCAACTCTGGTTTTAGCTCAGGTCACCTCCTGAGATCGTCCCCTGCACCAGGTTCTGCAATGCGCCTGGAAGCCTGCCAGAGTCTCACTTTCCCTTCTCCCCTCCCTTTGCCCCTCCCCCTACCCCATTCATGCAACCTTTCTCTCTCTCTCTATCTGGAGAAAGGAAAAAGAAAAACAAAAAAACCTGGCCATGTTCTAGGCCAAAAAGAAAACGTCAATAAATTTTAATGGATAGTTATCATATAAATCAATATCATATAGGTATCAACAGTATTTTTTTAAAAGTACAACTGAACAGAAAATGGAAAAAATACAAAAACATCAATATTAAAAAAAGGGAAACCTATAGAAAAATTCTACTCTTCCATACATAACCAAGAAATACTCTTGGAGAAATATATAAATATTCATGGCACTACTTTTCATAAGAGTAAAATCCAGGAAACAATCTAAATGCCCAGACTGTGACTGATTCATCCAATAAAATATTATACAGCAGTCAAAAAAAAAAACCAACTACACCTTCATGCAACATTATACATGAATCTTAGCAATATATTATGTGAAAAAAGTCTCAAATGCATGATGTGATATGATTTTATAAGGTTTAAAACAAAAAATTCTTTTTAAGAATACATACTGATGCAATAAAACTTTATTAAAAGCAAATGATCAGTAGAAGATAAGAATGCTATTTCAATTAGAGAAGGCAGAGGTATGGGACTGCAGAAGTGGAGTCAAGGATCATACGCACAAGTGTTTGTCATCAAGTAATGGTCCACTTGTGGGTCCTTATTACCTTATTAAAAACGATTAAATAGGGGCACCTGGGCAGCTCAGTGGGTTAAGCCTCTGCCTTCACCACAGGTCATGATCTCAGGGTCCTGGGACTGAGCCCTGCATTGAGCTCTCTGCTCAGCGGGGAGCCTGCTTCTCCCCCACTCTCTCTGCCTGCCTCTCTGCCTACTTGTGATCTGTCTGTCAAATAAAATCTAAAAAAAAAAAAAGGATTAAGTAAAATGGGCCATGCATAGACCAATGATGAGTGTGTCATCATCACTGATTAGGATTAGGATTAGGACAAGGATTAGGATTAATTTAAAATGAATTCTGACTAATTAATTTGTACCTGAGTTCCAAGCAGATTAAAAAACAGAAAAGAAATGGTAGAATTCTGAAACCAGAATTCTGATTAGTTTCAAGAACCATCTACATAAAATTTGAAAAAAACCTTACATAATACTAAATAGACAAAAAATAAGATAATCTTACTAAGAATAAATATTCTAGTATATTTCCATTCACCTATGCTCTATAAGGGTGTCTTATAAAGATAAAATTATATTCTTTACATAATTCTATATCCTGTTTGTTCATGTAACATTTGTCTCATGATTCCAATTCATTTCAATAACATCTAGTGACAACATTATTAAATATAGATTTCTACTTAATGTGAGACAACTGAGGTATTCTGATTCTTTAGTTCTCAAGAAAACTAGTTCTAGGGACGCCTGGGTGGCTCAGTTGGTTGGACGACTGCCTTCGGCTCAGGTCATGATCCCGGAGTCCCAGGATCGAATCCCACATCGGGCTCCCAGCTCCATGGGGAGTCTGCTTCTCCCTCTGACCTTCTCCATGCTCATGCTCTCTCTCACTGTCTCTCTCTCTCAAATAAATAAATAAAATCTTTAAAAAAAAGAAAAGAAAGAAAACTAGTTCTAGTGTTTCATCCATATCATATCTATAATGCTGTATCAATTAAGGTATGAAATAAAACAGTAAGTCCATCTAGAATAAATGTGCTATTTTTGGATCCCAAAGAAGAAAATCAGGTTAAATTAAAATTTCAGCAATCCGGTGAAAAACTATGCTTTATACTGTCCCAAAGATTATTTTAACAAATGAAAATCCTTTCTTCCCCATTCAGAGTATGTGAAGGCTTGATTTAAAAAGCCCAACTTACATGAAAAAAAAAGAGAGAGCGCCCAACTTACATACCTTTTCTTACCCAATCTCCAGTATGAATATTTATAGTCACACCCACTAAATTACTACTTCGTTGTCTTTTTTCCCAGAGAAAATCAAGAGCTTTTCTTGCGTATTCCTATAATTAAAAAAAAGAAAAAAGGATACTAGAAGAACTGCATGTCTCTGGCAAACAGGAAACAAAGAAACAAAAGTCAAAGGCTCATAGAATAGTTTAAGGATTACATAAAATTCCTATGATAATCATTTATAATATACATTAAATTTCCTTATAAGTCAATCTTGGCTCTTTTTCAGCCAATCAAGCCCAGTTAAAAAGAATGAGTCTAAAAATACTATTTAGTGGCAGTGATCTCAGTTTGAGACCTTCATGTTCGTCTAGATTAGTAGTACAAGTTCACATTCATATACATGTATTAGAAAATTATATTAATTGCGGCCATAATTAAATGCACTTCTTAAAATAATTTCTATCACTTAAATACAAAGTGAAAATCTCCTCACAGACTCTTACTTAGAGAATTCCAAAGTTGGTATGTCATCTCTGAAACACAAACAGGCATTTCAAGAACCCACTTTTTACACAGCATACAAGTTTGTTAGTGAAGAGTAAATAAATTCACTAGTATTCATTTGCCAATACCAAACATAACCTTATGACACCATTTCTCTTCTTTTTCACTTATTTTTATCCATTGGCCACGAAATTAAAATAGTTTCTGATCAAATTCTTAGGTCTGGATAAAAAGAGGTTATAAAACATAAAAGCATAAGACATGTGCAGCAGAGTTTCTAAGTTAAACTTAATTTCGGAATGTGAATCTACTTAGCATTGGAGAAGTACTTCTACAGAGAAGCACTTCTACAAAAGAAAAAAAAAATCATTAAACCAATTTGCCACTTTGCATATTTAAGAACAGGGTATAAAATAGTCTTCGCTCTTAAGTCAATTTATTTATGCTGACTTTTTTAAACAAAGCAGACTATGGCTTTAATTAAATGCTATTAATTTCAGAGCCAGAAAGTTTCATAAAGATTATATTTCCCTGTTCCTATCTTACAGCTAAGAAAACAGACCCAGTGAAATCAAAGATTTAACCGAAGTTTAAAACTGAATTACAGAACAATATGAGAATTCAGAGCTCTTTATATATTAGATCAAAAGTCATTTTGCCAGATAGTATTTTAGGCATTATGAAGCCATATAGTCACTATCACAATTACTCAACTCTTGTCACTTCAGCACAGATGCAGTCATAGATACAAATAAATAAATAAGCATGGATGTGTTTCAATAAAACTTTATTCACAAAAATAGGCATTGGCTAGATCTGGCCCCGTGGCTGTTGTTTGCCAACCCTGTATTTGATCGATGCTGTCAAATGCATCGTGTTGCTTCTCTTAAAATAAATTACTGTATATTCATGAAGTTAAAAACATCATAATTTCCAAATAGATTTATTCATAAGTACAAAATAGACCAGTGGAAAGAGTATGGGCTTTGAATTTAGAAAGGCTTGGATTCTAATTTCAATTCTACTCATTCATCCATAGCTGTGCATCTTATACTCTTCGAGTTTCACTTTCCTAACCTATAAATGCATCAGTATCTCAGAGTTTGTAGTTCAAATTATACTGTGCAAAAGTGACTATACTTTTCAATAAAAGGAAAATACATCAGCAAAGTACAGAATAAAATCAAACCAAACGTGATAAATCTGTCCTTGACACTCTGAACATACAGATACACAAAGACCACTTGACTTGTTTTACTTACACTCAGATCCAATGTCTCTAATGCTAATATATATTCCCTAGTTTTGCTTGCTATATGTGTGCCATTTGCTGAATTTTTAAAAATTTTCCCAAGTCATATTTTTAAAAAGAGGGTGTTTTGTGATACTACTCCACACAATAATTTGCCTAAACATATAGATAAAATTAAAGTGTGAGACATAGCTAGTCTATAACAAATTACTTGGGGAATATTAAGTCTTTTGGATAAAAAATAACATTAACCTTGGAGGTAAACAAACTTACAGATATGACTATCAAGACAAGTGCAAAAATTATACTGTTTCAGCGAGGTTCTCAGATATGCAACAGATCATCTAGAAGTATAACAAATAAAACAAACAGTTTGTCATGTAAGACATCTGTGATATCAACTTCATATAATATGGCTAGATATCTCCTAAGAATAAACCTAAACATTTATAGTTTGTGAAAAATGCAGTTGTATTAACTCACAATGACTTCTAGGTTTTTGACAAAAACCGTATAATGGAATCTAAACAAAAGTGTATAAAATGATAGCAATCCTCTAACTGATAATCCTCATACTTGAACAATGAAAAAAAAGATATAAAGTTAGTTACGCCCAATACCCAAGAGATCAAAGACTATGAAAAGCAAACCTCAAATATTGTTGCTCCTGTGAATCGACTTAAAGCCGCAAACTCAAGGATCAAGGTACCTGCACAAGCTGTACAGGTATCTGTCTCAGTTCCAGTCCGAGCTTCTGGTTTTCTGATACCAAACTTTAAATTAATCTAAATAAAACCAGAAGATTATCATTAGCAACTATGAACAGGAAATGGCTTCTGGATAAGAGATTACTTTTCAATCAAGATTCTTCATCAAATCATCATAAAATATCTCAACACTGAAATTTGATGATCTTTGTGACTTTCCAATTTAACATCTAGAGAAGAATATTCTACACATATAATATTCATGGGGTAAGAAAGTTTTCATTGATTTCCTTCCTTAATGAGACCAAAATTCAGTACCTATATAAGAATTACATAGGGGGGTTCCTGGGTGGCTCAGCAGGTTAAAGACTCTGCCTTCAGCTCGGGTCATGATCCCAGTGTCCTGGGATCGAGCCCCACATCAGGCTCTCTGCTCAGCAGGGAGACTGCTTCCTCTTCTCTCTCTCTCTCTGCCTGCCTCTCTGCCTACTTGTGATCTCAGTCTGTCAAATAAATAAATAAAATCTTAAAAAAAAAAAAAAAAAAGAATTACATAGGGAAAATACCTAGTTCTATATCAATTTTATTCTCTGAACAGTCTGAAACTAGACTAGCTCTAAAAGAAATTTGAGAATTTATGAAAAACCAGTACTATATTAGTCCTTCACAGCAAAAAAAACAAAAAAACAAAAAAAACACTGATTAAGTTATGGTATGTATTCAAAAGGAGATTAAAATTTTGTTTACAGCTTTTAAAAGTTTTAAAATGTAGAGTATATTGCCTTGCTGACAGGCTATCAAGCAACACAGAAAATTTTTTCAAAAGAGTATTTTCTTAATAATTCAAAGACAGGGGCGCCTGGGTGGCTCAGTGGGTTAAGCCTCTGCCTTCGGCTCAGGTCATGATCTTAGGGTCCTGAGATCGAGCCCCACATCGAGCCCCACATCGAGCCCCACATCGGGCTCTCTGCTCAGCGGGGAGCCTGCTTCCTCCTCTCTCTCTCTCTCTGCCTACTTGTGATCTCTGTCTGTCAAATAAATAAGATCTTTAAAAAAAATAAATAAATAAAATAATTCAAAGACAGCCAAATTACATTATAAACCTAGATTAACCAGAAACAAACTGACCAGAAACTGATTAAAACTTGAATGGTCTTCTGCAGTCTAAATAAATATAAAAAAGAGCAAGCATACAGCAAGGATTTCATATAACAATAAACAAAAACATCAAATACAAATGTTTCCAGATCAGTTATTATTCAGACTCTGTAAGGAGAAGTTCAAATAAATTCATATTTCAACTTATCTGCAGAAATCAAGTGCTGGGTAAGCCTATTACCTTAATAGCGCCCAACTGACTCTCTAGGAAGCAAGGAGACAGGGATAATACCCACTTACCACCAACAGACAAACAACAAAAGTGAAATGTACATGAGACATGAGGAGTGGATTGTTGCACTGGCTGTTTACCTCACTTTCCAAAATGTCACTTGAGGCATACAAATGCTGTACAAATGGAACTAACAACAAATGCTAAGATCTAAAACTCAGAAGAAATCTCACAGATATTTGATAAAATATCACTGGATTGGGAATAGCTGAGAGCTAACAATAGCAAAGTCCAGGGAAGTGGTCATAAGAAAGCAAAGGCAAGACAGAAAACATTTATATTCCATTTTTAGTATCTCTTCTCTTAACAAAAAAAAAAAAGGAAATACTTTGACACACTGAAGTTCTGTACGTCAAAAATATTTAAGATGGGGCGCCTGGGTGGCTCAGTGGGTTAAGCCGCTGCCTTCGGCTCAGGTCATGATCTCAGGATCCTGGGATCGAGTCCCGCATCGGGCTCTCTGCTCAGCAGGGAGCCTGCTTCCTCCTCTCTCTCTCTCTCTGCCTGCCTCTCTGCCTACTTGTGATCTCTCTCTGTCAAATAAATAAATAAAATCTTAAAAAAAAAAAAAATATTTAAGATGGTTGTATATTGCATTATAGTCATTACTGTCCCAAGATGGTTGGTACTAATGATATAAAAGGTTTATTTCTTAATATAACTATCTCTAGTATCATATCATTTCCATCTCCTATGCTGAAGATCCGCATTATTAAACAACTTACAAATGCAAAACCTCCAGAGGGCACCACGGTTTTTATAAGACAAGGAAAAAGGGCTGAGTGCTTATGTTAATCCTCTTGTTGAGTTTTGCTCTAGAGGCTGTTGAGATAAGCTGCAGTCCTCCTGACTAGATCTCAGAAGACCAGTGTAGAGGGCGCAGGTAGGAGCATCTGTTTAGTCACGTGCAAGTTAGAAACAAGGAGGTTATTGCCCTTTACTTGAAAGGCTTCAGACAAAAAGGGTTAAAAATATAATAAAGGTTTTTTACTTAGAAGGAAATCTGGAAGCTGCTTTCTCCCTCCTGGTCCTATGTTCCTGGGAATCACAAAGTAGTCCTTGAAAGGAACATTTTTTTTTATTGAAAGGTAGAAGTTTAAATTACCTACACTAAATTTATCTAGGCTATATATTTGCTATACCCTAAAGACCCCTAAAGTACAAAATCAAAATGGAACTGCCATTAACCCTATGTTTTATGGATATAATCATCTACCTGACCTTAGAAATGAGGTCTTAAATGAAAAACTGGCAAAGTACTTTTAATTAACTTTGAGGAAATGGCATCACAAAGTGTCGACTGCCTCTAGGGTTTATAGGGAGATGTAACAAATGACCATTAACCAATAAAATATAATTTCTGTCCAGCAAATTCTTGAGTTAAAAGCAATAATGCAATACTCTTAATTATGTATGCATACCTAAGAAACACTGTACACATTTTCATGAGTAAAAGCTCGTAAGTCTGGAAAGGCAAGGAAGACAGTTTCTATCAGCAGTCCTCTTCTAAAAGGAAATTTTTATAATTTTCTTGATACTTCAGAGAATAAGAAAACAATACATTTTCTTTATTTTACTCGAATACTCTTAGTAGCTATTGTTTTAATTCCTCTTCTATTTCTCGTGTTATGACAAAAGTGAAGAAATGCTAGATTGCCCCAAATGTAGCACTTCCTATTAAAACAAAAACTAAAAGTATTTACTAAAAGTAAATACAAGGGGCGCCTGGGTGGCTCAGTGGGTCAAAGACTCTGCCTTCAGCTCAGGTCATGATCCCAGGGTCCTGGGATTGAGCCCCGAATTGGGCTCTCTGCTCAGCAAGGAGCCTGCTTCTTCCTCTCTCTCTCTGCCTGCCTCTCTGCCTACTTGTGATCTCTGTCTGTCAAATAAATAAATTAAAAAAAAAAAATCTTAAAAATAAAAAGTAAATTCAATTAAAAAAATACCTGGGTTATTTGAAATAACTTTGTTTTTAATTTTAATATGCTAAGAAAATAAAAAGATCAACAAACAAGTTTACCCACACCAAAAAGAAATTCCAATTAAAACAAGACTGCATTTCTTCTCATCCAATTGGGAAAATAATAACAATACACACTGTTGGCAACAGTACAACGACACATACACTTTTATAAAACACTATAAAAGTGTTTTATAGTTATAGTCTAACTATAAAAGTGGAACTCTTCTGCAGAGCAACTGGGCAAGAAGTACCCAAAGCCTTAAAAAACATTCCCTATTTGGGGCGCCTGGGTGGCTCAGTGGGTTAAGCCTCTGCCTTCGGCTCAGGTTGTGATCTCGGGGTCCTGGAATCGAGCCCCGAGTCGGGCTCTCTGCTCAGTGGGAAGCCTGCTTCCCCCTTGCCTCTCTGCCTACTTGTGATCTCTTTTGCTCTGTCAAATAAATCTTTAAAAAAAAAAATTCCCTATTTCTGGGACTTACTATTTCCTCTTCTAGTAACTTATCCTATGGAAGAAGTAAAGAGATCTGTACAAAGATGTTTGCAGAAGAGCTATTCAAAATATCAAAAGTGAGAAATTTAGATAAGAGATTTAATAGTCTGTTTCTCTAAACAAACAAAATAAGTGTTGGTCACGATCCACTAAACTGGTGGGTAAAGTATTATGCCTCCAGTTTGAAAAGCACTGCTCTACATTATGCTCTCTAGTCAAAGGTTTCTTGATGGTGAAAGTGAGTCTTACTTGATTTATATTGGGAGAAAAAAGTTATTCCAGGTAATAGAGATGAAAGGCCTAACAGCATGGAAATAGAAAAAAACAAAAAACAAAGGAAAAGATGACCTTAGGTGGTTGGGGGGAGGACACTATTAGATTTTTCGGGCTGAAATGGAACACTCATTTCGTTGGGGTATGAGGTTCTGAGAGCATGTCAGAAAGTCTATTGCCAAACCATAATAATAATAAATTCTGAATTCTCATAATAAATTCTGAAAGTTAAAAGATACTCTGTACAGGGGAGCCTGGGTGGCTCAAGATGTTAAAGCCTCTGCCTTTGGCTCAGGTCATGATCCCGGGGTCCTGGGATTGAGCCCCGCATCAGGCTCTCTGCTCAGCAGGGAGTACCTGCTTCCCTTCTTGTCTCTCTGCCTGCCTCTCTGCCTACTTGTGATCTCTGTCGGTCAAATAAATAAATAAAATCTTAACAAAAAAAAGATACTCTGTACAATCACAAGTAGGCAGAGCAGCAGACAGAGAGAGGGGGAAGCAGGCTCCCGGATGAGCAGAGAGCCCAATGCGGGGCTTCATCCCAGGACTCTGAGATCATCACCCGAGCTGAAGGCAGAGGCCCAACCCACTGAGGCACCCAGGTGCCCCCATTTTAAGATACTGGGTTGGTAGTACAAGAAAGCCGGCTGCAGAGTCAACTGAGGGAGTTTTGTATTCCCCCCGAGAAAATGTTATATTAAGCAAAGGGGAAAAAGCCAATGAATACGAAAAGAACTTTATATATTGGTTTATTTCTTTATTATTTTTTTAAATTTTATTTATTTATTTGAGAGAGAGAGCATGAGCAGGGTGAGGGGCAGAGGGAGAAGCAGACTCCCTGCTGAGCAGGGAGCAGGGCTTCATCCCTGGACTCCAGGATTTCCGGATCATGACCTTAGTCAAAAGCAGCTGCTTGGGGCGCCTGGGTGGCTCAGTGGGTTAAGCCTCTGCCTTCGGCTCAGGTCATGATCTCAGGGTCCTGGGATCGAGCCCCACATGGTGCTCTCTGCTAAGCAGGGAGCCTGCTTCCCTTCCTCTCTGCCTACTTGTGATCTCTCTCTCTCTCTCTCTCTCGGTCAAATAAATAAATAAAATCTTTAAAAATAAATAAATAAATAAAATCTTTAAAAAAAAAAAAAAGGGTGCCTGGGTGGCT